>NW_012130091.1:858103-892937 GCF_000143395.1 Atta cephalotes
AACGGAAAGTTTAGTATACATTATTTACCTAACACCTCTATATATATATATATATATATATATATATATATTTATCTCGAATTTAAGTGTCTAAACTTCGAGAACGTGTAGAGGATCGATAAACTAGAAAAAAAGTCCTGTAGAGATATTCTTGTTTTTGCTTCGTTTTAGAGAAAATTGCAAAAAAATAATACATAGTTGCTTCTCGTACTGCCTCTGAAATATTATCGCTAAAATCGTGCACGAAAACAATAATTCCATTTTCAAGTGAAAATTTTTATTCGTTTACATTTCTGCCTTTTTCCTATAAATTCGTCAGTTACTCGCCAGAAACTATCGAGTGAATTATTTTTGTCATAACATGCTGATATGATGCCTGAGATATACTGAGTTTTTGAAAACTGATTTCTTTGATTATTTAGAAAACATCCACATGAAGCAATGGATTCAAATATGGTTTCAACTCGATGGATGTCCCGCTCATTATGGTAAAACTATTTCAGCTTGGCTAAACAGACATTATCCACGACGATGGATTGGACGATGGGGGGTCCTGAAGCAGGAATTGCAGGAAGTTTATTCGTCATCAGTCAACTTAAGAGAACAGTTGAGAAATCGAATCGAGGCTGCAGTGCATCAAATATCGCCAGATCAGTGTTTGACTGCAACAGCCAAATGGTATGAGCTATCCGTACCAGATGCAATGCTTGCATTGCTGCAAGAGGCCAATATTTTGAACAATATTTACATTAAACAAGTAAATAAATACAACGTGAATTAGTAATGAGAAAATACAAAAACTACGTTTTGTCTTTTTTATGATTTTCTCCAAAACGAAACAAAAACGAGCATATTTCTACAAGATTTTTTCTTTCTTAATTTTTGATTCTCTACATGCTACCGAAGTTTAGACATTTAAATTCAGGACACCCTGTATATACATATATATCAATTATACAGAAAAACTGCAAGAGACTAAAATCATTTCTTTTCATAGTTCTGAGAATTTTTTCAGAATTTTTTAGACTTTTTTAATACCGTATTTTCTCATGTTGGTAAAAAGTAAGAAAATGCAATACTAAAAAGTTGATAAAAAATTTTGAAAAAATTTTTAGAGTCATATGAGAAGAAAATAAATGATTTTTGATTGTTGCAGTTTTTCTATGAAGTTGATAGTATTTGAGTAAAAAATTATTTGAGATCAATATTTGGCAATTTTTTGTAATTAATATCTTATTAACTATTGCGAAAATTACAAAATGATAGAGGACTTTTCGACTCAGTTTAGTCCACCCTATCTACACAAAAGTGATTGGCCAAAACTTATGAGATACCGTGCGTGCGTGCGTGCGCGCGCGGTATGTGTGTGTGAGGGAGAGAGAAAGGGAGAAGGAAAGAGACCGGGGGGAGGGGGCTTAAAAGTAGAAATCGAAATCGATTAACGGAAATAATATAATTTAAGAGATTTTCGCCGAATCTAATTAGTTCGTGAACTGACGTGAACGAACTAATTCGGATCGACGCGTTTTAGATATATTCGCTACTGAACGAAATACGAATGAACAATCGCAAAAACGGTGTACGTTAAACGCTAGTACGTTACATTCCGTTTCGCGCTTCGCAACAACAAAACACAGAATTGAGATTGCACGTCGACAGTTTCCCGTTTACTCGCTCCGGTTGAGAGTCACTGATGTACTCAGTTTCGTCCCAATGGGCTGTTCTCGGAGAATCGTTATGCAAGGATCATCTCTCGGTGGACAACCGTGCTATCTGTAAAAGTTTCTCGGCGTTACGAAGCAGCACATTGTCGATCGAGACCACCAGGACTACCTATTGCGTTTGATTTCGCTGGACCTCGCACCTCGTGGTCGCCCGAGAGTGTCCGAGTGTCGAAAGCTCACGTCGATCACAGCTCGATCCCGCGGATCGAGATTCCGCCACTTGCCTTTGCCTTGCCGGCGCGAGGCGTCGCGACGTAGGGATACACTGGGGTATACAACCAAGTACCAACGCTGAAACTCGGTGGGACGAGGTGCGACGAGACGAGACGAAAGAAGAAGCATCGAGTGCATTGAATTTGAGTATACTATCGTTGATCGTAACCGAGAGAAGACAATTAAAATCGTGATTGATGGCGAACTCCCTGCCTCTACTTATTTAAGTTGTTAAATCGTAAATCTAACCTAACCTAACTTAATCCGTGGCTTGATAGCGTTTTTATTAGAATTTTTGGAGCAGAGTTTCGTTTGAATATAAAAGTCCGGTCACAAATTACGGATTGTTATTTGTTGCCAAGTTGCGATAAGCGAGGGTGTACATGCGTTCCCTAGACTCTGGTCTGAGTGAACACATAGTCTTAATTCCCCTCGCGGGCCCTTTTGCGGAATTCCTTTCGCCCATGGTGTTATATCCACAACATCAATATCAACCATTGATGTCAAATCAATCAGTCAAGCTCTCTGTTCTGTGACTCTCCCAGGATCAGTGTATACCTTGAACCAGAGGTCATGATAATCCCATTGATGAAGTAACAATCGCCTCGTTGCATCTCTGCCCCAGCATATCGCGCGTCTCTCGGTGTTCCATTGATAATTGTAAAGTAAAGGATGTTTATATTTTTATACGTGTATAATCATATGATTAATTGGAATGCCGCTGAATATTCTCTGGTACTGTTTGCGTTAATTGTGGAACTTTTTGTTATTTTGTTAGTGTATAAGGAAGTCTCTGAGCGATAAAGGCAATAAAGTTGGAAATGGATCCTGCGACAGTGATAGCTCTTTGCAAGGAGAATATCCAGCCATTAAGGTATGGACGGAATGCTACTCAATTGGGAACTGCATTGAGGGCACAAGAAGATGTAGATGCACAGCAGTTGTTGCTACAGGAGAAGCAGTGAGTATTCTAAATCTATTGGTTCAAAGACGCTTGCATATCTAATTCTATTATAAATTAACTAATTCTTTAATAACTAATTCTATTATAAATTAACATAGAAAATATAATAATGCGTTCAGCAAAAACGTAGCTTTGCATTAAGAATTGTAAGATTCTTTAATTTAATAATTGGTTTATACATTTACATCTAGTGAAGAGTAAGGACAAAACTAATATTAAGGAATGCTTTTTTTTTGTTGAACAGAATCATTTTGTAAAGTTGTTAAAAATATAATATATTTTTATTTAGAATGTATGAGGATGCAATTAAAAATTACGAAGGAGATGATCCGTTAGAGAATTGGTACGAGTATATTTTGTGGGTAGAACAGAGTTATCCGAAAAGTGGACATGAATCCCATATTGGGAGACTCTTGCAACAATGTTTAGCGATATTTGAAAAAGACGTAAAATATCATCAAGATCGCAGATACATACGTTTATGGATTAATTATGTGAGTAATATCTTGTAAGTAATTATATATAATTATGTTGTTATAAATATTATAATAAGACTTGATTTTTAGATAAGTATGCAAAAGAATCCTTTGGAGTTATACCAGCTATTGCACAGCAGTGGTATCGGGACTAGAATAGCCGATATGTACAGAGCTTGGGCTTTCGAATTAGAGCAAATTGAGGATGACAAACGCGCGGATGAAGTTTACTTAATGGGACTATCTGTTCATGCAGAACCATTTGAGGAATTAGGCCATGCTCACCAGTATGAATTATTGCTTTTCACATATTAAAATATATTAAATAAAAATTATTTATGTGTGATAAAATTGTACAATGACATCTTTTCACAGAAATTTTCAATTTGCTGTGGCACGCAAAACTCTTGGACGTATCGAAGAAAGAAACGACGTTTCCTTGTTCGAACAACGTCAGGCTTTTAGTTCATTAAGAGCGATAAGAGCTGGTAAAAGAGTTGGTAGCATACGAACAGGTCATCGTGTACGCGAATATTATCCTGGGACTGTGCCCCAAATCTCATCTTCTATGCAGAACACAAAACCCAATTCTAAAATACAAATATATCAAGTAAGATATTTGTGATATATGAATACCATATTAGTGTATTATACTTTTAAAATTGTAATGAAATGTTAACTTATAACTTAGGATGATATATCTGGAGAAATGAAAAGTTCAAGCATATTAGATCATGTACCTATAGAAGATATGGTACATAAAGAAAACACCATTAAGCCTGGACCATGGAATAGTGGAAGCAAGAGAGGTCCATTAATAGCTCCTACTATAAAAGCGGATTTTAAGAGTAAGATATGTGAAATTAAAACGGCAAGTTATTGCAGGAAAGTGAAGAGAATTTCCTTATTTATTTTCAGTTCACGAGGACCAGAATGATGACAGTAATATGGAGAAAATTAAATTATTTCCAAATCATGTACGTTTTTTTGATGGCAGTAAATACCATGACTGTTTAAGAGTGCCAGTATATGTAGCAGATCCAATAGATTCAAATATTGTACAAAAACCACATTATCCCAAAGAATTAGTTTATGCTGATAATGTTGATCGTAGTATGGAAGAAATTAGAGCACAACTTTATTTGGAAAGGTATCATTCTTTTGACATTCTTTAAGGCATAATAAGAAAATTATTTGATGTATGTATATCCTGTAAAAACATTGATACAATTAATTATATTTTAATTATATAATACAATATTTTATACAGAAGAACGCAGTTTCTGGGAAATAAACATGAAATGTCGATGATTTGTTTACGTGAAACTGATGGAGAATCCCAATCCCAGCTTAACAATTATGAGAACATGTATCATGTACAAGAAGTAGAAGAGCAGAAGCTCAATCAACAAAGAAGAGAAGCTGAAATCAATCAGCAGAGACTCCAAGCTGAACAAGAGTTACAAAGGCAACAATACGAGAACCAGGTCGAGAATCAAGTTTTAGAGACTCAACAGGAAGTTGAACAAAGATTAGAAACCGAGAGAATTGAAGTTGAGAGACTTGAAGCGCAACGAAATAGTCGACCATTACAATCGACAAACTTTATGCACCAGCATCACACTTCGTCGTTGACTGTTGATACTGAGGAACATCTGCTCGGGCAGAGCCTCACTGTAAATACGAAGGAAGCTATTTCGGTAGTGCAAGGTTTGTGGCAATCTCCAGACGCAGCCACTAATGCTTCGCGCTTTCGTAGTCCTCCCGTTGCATCTAGAATGGTAGAGTCGAGGAATAAGTTGCCGTTTGATATACACATGGATAGCTCTATGACTCAACATGTGATGTCTAGTAATAAGCATCATCAAGGATATAATGTGCAAGTTTATAACGATCAAGAGAATCATCAAAGTTATCATACGCAGCATCATAGTTATTCTCAGGATCAGCATGTTGTATATGGGAATCACAGTTTGCAAAATAGTTATCATTATCAGATGCAGGTATAGAAAAAATTTATACAGTATTTATATTGTTTTTATTAAATATTTTTATTTAAAAATTATTTTTATTAAATATTTTGTATAAACGTGAGTGAATCAATAGATAATCTTAACTTAAACTCACCATTGTTATTTTTGGTTTCTTTTTGGATCACAACTAGGATCTATGGAATGCTGCAACTTGTTATGCTATTATATTTCTGAATGTATATTTTTTTAATTCAAAACGTATGAAATTTATGCCTTAAAATCAAATAAAGACAAATAAATATAAATAATATTTGATAAATATTTGATTTTCAATTAATATTAAAAAAAATTTTTTATTGAAAAAATTCACAAAAATTGATTACTTTGGATTTATAAAATTCTTAAATTTTTAAATTTTAAGCAACAAAACGTGACGTTTTTAGTTAACCTTTTGGACTAACAAAAAAATAATATTCTTAAAAAATATTAATCGCTCAAAAAAAAATTATTATTTGAACTAATTGAACTATTGAAAATCGATATTTAAAAAAATCTATATCATAATTTTACAACTGAAACATAAAATTTTGTTCCTTGAACAATATAAAATGGTAGATAAGATTGTACATATATAAATATTATTATAGTATATATAATTAAATTTATTAGAATTTATTAGGATTTAATTTAGAGGATGATGCTCGATTTGAAACAATACATCCGCCCAATTGATAAAATTTCTACTATTTATATTGAAATAATTCTTTTTAATTCTACATTTTCAAATAGAATTATTTATTTTTATACTATCCGACAATTATACTAATCCGTAGTAAACGTATATTTAACAAAAAATAAAGAAATATTAAGAATGCAGAAAACTTATGAGCTAGCCACATGTGGGTCCCAAGTATTCTCTGAACTTTCGTGCACTCTCACATTGAAAACAAAAAAAACCTTGCAGGCTTATCATATCTATGGATAGTTCAAGTATTTTTGAACTTCAATCCAGATTTTTAAATTACATTACAAAAAAGTTATAGCAATCACAATAAAAAATCACATAAGATACGTTGTACTCTATGGTGGCGAGCTAGGGTTAATTTGATTAAAGAGCAAAATTAATAATTAATAACTTGATATTGATGGATCTATTGTATAAATACAATCTGTTGCTTTTGATTATATATACATTTATATTTAACAAGAGATTTTTTTAAAATAATAAAAATAAAATAAATAGTAAAACTCAGGTCAAATCAGTAGTCAAACTTGATAATAATAAATGATGTAGTGAAGAGAGTATGATTCTGAATCAATTCCTCGGTTAATAGCGAGAAAGGACAGTCAGTATGAATAAATGAATAAATTCCAATATTAATGATGTAGCTTGTGTATATCAGATCATATAAATGTTGGTGATAGCATCCTTTGTAACACGAAGATGAGATGATTCTTAGAAATCTGTTATATTATCTATTGTAACTCGAACGTGAAATGATTCTCATAATATGTTAATATAATTAGATTTTTGGATATTTATGTATTTGGGTATTTTGCGGTTGATGAGGACTAAGTATAGTCGAAACGTATCGTGGAAACTTATAATTTGTGATTAATATTATTTAGTACACCTAACTATAACTCGTTTAATGTATTGATCTAGATTTTACTATTTATTAATTTGTTGTAAGTTATACGAGCGAAAAAAATTAATATTATTTATATTGTAAAAATATTTCCATTTGAAAAAGGATTTAATATAATGTACAGGGATTTAATATAATGTGTTTTTTATTACAGCAGCATCATGATCAAGTGCAGCAACCACATCCTCGGCAGCACCATTCTCAACATCACCATCAGCAGTTGATTCCATCGCATCAGCAAATGCATACTGTGCATCATCAGTCTCTTCCTCATCCGCAGCATTTACAATCGCCTCATAATCAAATGCCGCATCATCAATCGCATATTCATCATCATCAATCTTCGCACAGTCATCATCATCAGTCTCCGCACAATCATCAGTCTTCACACAATCATCTTCAATCTCCACTCAATCATCATCAATCATCACATAATCATCATCAGTCTCCACACAATCAACATATTTTACATTCTCAGCAACCGCAACATGTGCAGCAACACATACAACATATGCAGCATCCCATTTATGGTAACATATTACCCAATGATATCAGCTATCAACAATATCCAATTGAAGCACCTATGCTGCCTCAGCAAAATATAGAATCACAAAAACAGTTACATTTCTCTCCTTATACCGATTCTGAAATTGAAACGAGCAAACCATACAGAATGCCATCTGAGTTACCATACATTAAATCGCCTGGGATGAATCGTAAAGATATCAAATATCTTGAAAGCGCGGAAGATAAAGAGAATGCTATTGTTGTGGATTATAATGGTGCGCTAGAAGAAAATATGATATCCAAATCAGACGAAAATAATCTTTATATCGATGAAAGTTTGGGTATAACTCCTCTTTCAGCTGCTAATGAAACATGTTTTACAGAAGCCTTTAATGTACCATTAACAAGCTCTACACCAATGATTAATCATTTTAAACCATCATACAGAATAAAAGATGATTCATTTTCAAATCAGAATACTGTATCCCAACCGTATGTATTAATCAGTTTTTGATTTGTCGGAAGTATATGATAAAATATTTAAGTTTTATTTATGTTAAATAGAGTTGCAGAAGCACCTAATGTCGAAAGTGATGATAAATTAAGCGTGATATTAGAATCTACACGAGAATATGTATCAAGCAGTTCAGGGAGTAGTAATTATACCAAAACAACTGGATTAACCTTTGCATTAACGAGAGAAGATGTGATTCCTTTTAAAGAACAACCTGTGGATACAAGTATGTATAAAAAATTTCGTTAGTAATAAGTATAATCTATTTTTATATCGTAATTGTACATATTTAAGAGATTTAGGCCAGTATTTACGTGTTGGTTCTTAGACCTAAGACTTTAAGTAGAGTCTTAAGATGTCATGAATTAATGACAGTCGTTTTAGCAGATAGTTAAAATAAAAATTGACTGATGGATACTGAGCCTAATTTCCGAAAAGTAGTTGTTCAAATTATAATTAAATAAATTTTAATTATAAATTAAATATTTTGCACAGGCTTTTCATTTAATTGAAAAATATGAAAATGTTTTAACTTTGTAATTCTACATAAAGTTCTAGAAGAGGAGTCAAACGAATCTCTATTATCTGTGAATCAACCTTATGAACAAAAGCAGCATGCACAGATTCAGGCAATGCATGCTCAAAGTCCACGTACAGTACAACGGCATGTTGATCAAATTACATCCGAAATAAAGAATAATTGCGATCTAAGAAAATCCATAAATTTAAAACTTAATGAAGAAGATAATTCAGAAAAAGTTAGCACCATGGAGTGCGAGGAGCATGAACCTATGGAACAAATGGAGGAAGAATGCTTCGAGCTTCCATTGAAAGATATAAATCCGTTCGATAAAAATTTAATAGCTGGCCTATTGAAAAAAATTAAATTTCCGCAATCTCATCATGCAGATGGATACAAAAGAATAGATACCAATCTAAATAAACTTGTGCCTTCTACTATGATTACGCTTGGTTAGTGTTCAATTTACATGGATTCAGATTTATGTATTGTAAGATATTTACAAGCTTTTATTTTTTATATTAATCTATATTTTACGCTCTCTCTCCAGATACCGAAGCGTATGATTTGGAAAAGTGCCTTGGGAAAGGAATGTATGGAACAGTTTATAAAGCAGTTAATTTGCAAACAGGCGAGATTGTTGCTCTTAAAACGCAAAGACCTGCTTGGGTTTGGGAATACTATATCGTACGAGAAATAAAAATACGTCTTACAAATCCACATATGGTATAGTATAGCACAAATATTGTTAAATAAAGATTACTTTTATTATCAACAAATTAATTCTCCTTCCATATTATAATTTTTTTTTTCAGTTACGCAGTTTTATGGATGTAACGATGGCATATGTGGCTAATAATGGAAGTATACTAGTTTCAGAATATTCTAAATTCGGAACGTTATTAGAAGTGACAAATCAGATAAAACTTGCCACTGGCAAACTTCTATCGGAAACTTTAACTATTTTCTTCACAATTGAAATGCTTCAAATCGTGGAGTACTTACATAAATGCCAAATAATACATGGAGACATAAAGCCAGATAATTTTTTATTAATGCGGTTGTTAGTATTATTTTTTTTAGCAACTTTTTTCTATTTGATAAATAATAATCATTGATTATTTAATAATAATAATAATAATAATAATAATAATAATAATAATAATAATGTAATAATAATAATTGTTTTTAATGTTAAATAAGATATGTTACAGTTAAGAACATTTTTATTAATGATCATTTTTAAAAATTTGTGTGACAATAATTAACAATAATTGCACTATCATTCTTAAAGAAAAGGAATTTCCTACCTAAAATTAGTAATATAAATTTTACAAGAATAGGAATTGATTAATTCTAAATTTGCAAATCGATAACTGAATAGTTTATTCTTTTTAATTATCATATATTAGATTATGAATATAATTGCTCTATAATCATCAACAGACCTACGCAAGATGTAAGGCTAACTATACAATTGATAGATTTCGGATGTAGCATAGACATGAAACTGTTCCCAGAAAATACAACGTTTATGCAAGTTATAAAAACGGAAGATTTTACTTGTATCGAAATGCAAACTGGAAGACCATGGACATATCAGACTGATTTATATTGTCTAGCGGCGACCAGTCATTGTTTATTGTTTGGCAATTATATGAAAGTGTCAAATGTGGGCGGCCGTTGGTTTATTGCCTCGAAATTACCAAGGTATACAAGTAATAAATATATAATTAATCCAAAAGGGATCCATATTTATATCGCGAAAAAGCGTTAATCATACATTCTGCACATCTTTTCTGTATTATAGGTATGCTAAGAGAGCTGCATGGGAACAATTTTTCATGGAGTTGTTAAATATCGAGTCGTGTGAAAAAATGCCCGATCTAGCGAAATTAAGGAATATGATGGAGGAGACATTGGCGCAAATGCCAGAACCGCAAACAAAATTTCGAACTTTCGTCAATATCCTCAACAAACGATAACGCTTGCTATATTTGATAATATGTTCCAATGTGTGCACATATTCAGCAAAGAACCACCATGTAATAAGAAAACATTAATGTTATTGTGCTATTTATTATAAAAAAAGTTAATACTACAGTGAGATAAAAATATATGTATCTACACAGTTATAATACATGAAAATGCACTTTATGGCCTGCTTCGTGGTGGCTTTATCGATATTCGTTGCTTGCACATAATCATTATTAGGACCACTGTGCAACGACTAAAACCTATCCAAAAATTGTTTTAGAAACATATGAGATATGTAAAGATTTATACAGTAGAGATTTTGGAAATGTACTTGTTTATATGTACCTCTTTATCTCTTAAATAACGTATGCGCTCGCTGTGCAAGTTATGAAAAAGTGGTTGTACAATATGATTAAAAAAAAGTCTCAGAAAAATTTGAATCTGTAAAAATGAATAGTACAATATGCATGTGATACATTATGTATTCAATTTGCAAGATGGTATGCAGACAAGATGGTGGATGCAGAAGCGCATACATACTTGAGTACCTTGTATAGATAGTTAATAGTATAGTATGGATGCGTTCCGAATTACACACGAAACGCATGATGCATTTGTCCTTGTTGTTCACATAAGAAGAATAAAAAAGGATAAAATGATACCGCATGTGTTTCATGTCTTTGAAACGTATCTAAAATATAATCATTGTATATTTAAAATAGATTTTGGCCTTAAGTCATTCTGTTATCAGTTTGATTCTGTTGTCAACGGGTTCATTTTGTTTTTTAATATTCTCTGTACGAAAATATACCATATCAATGATGTTAACTGAGATTATTTCAAACATTCCCAAATAATACTTACTTATGCAAAGCAATGAAATAATTTTTTTATAAAATAGCATATGTATATTATACATCTGATTCCATTTTAATTTGAATATGTGCAGGCTTATTTTCGCGAGTGTCCACTAAACAGGCCTTTTATGTAGTGTACGCTTAAGTTAAGATTTCTTAAATATATGCGTATATATATATGACACAATCGACGAAAGTATTAAGGTTATGCGTTTCGATTTTAGATTTTATAAAGATATACAAGAACTTTTGGTTGTCTAAAATATTAATATTATAAATTTAAATAATTTATTAATATTAATATTAAATTACATATAATATTAGTATCAAATATAAAATATTAATAATAAAAATTAGTACTAAATTATATAAACATACACATCGGGACCAGTGTATGTGTACGTTTAAATGTTTAAATAAATCTTAATTGACAACCTATTGTTCTTGTTTAAAAATTTATGAGACTATACTTTACCTTATTTTAATAGTAACATAAAGAAAAAAGGATAAAAGCTTGTATACAAAGCTCTAAGATTAAAAACAGTTGAGACAATGGCCTAGTTACACTGTGCGCTTAATTCGCGGCCTATACGATAAGCGTCTTTGTTTAATCTATCTATAAATAAGAACACCTATCGTATAGGTCGCGGACTAAGCATATGGTAATCATAGCCATTGTAAGATACATTTATTAAAATTAATAACACCAAGATGCGTGAATGCATGCGTGCATGTGTGTGCGTACCTATACAGGTCCCGAAATTTTTTACTAAGCGGTCTTGTGTACATAGAGCGGATTAAATTGAGTCGAAAAGCCCTCTACGATTTTACAATTTTTGCAATAATTAATAAGATATTAATTACTAAATATCGGTGTTTTTTCAATAATTTTCAATAATTTTTTTACTCAAACTATATTTTACTATCAACTTTACAGAAAAACAGCAAGCAATAAAAATTGTTTATTTTCTCCTAAAATTCTGAGAATTTTTAAAAAATTTTTTCAGAATTTTTTAATACCTTATTTTGTCATGTTAGTAAAAATTAAAAAATGCAGTAAAAATAAGAAAATGCAGTACTAAAAAGTTGATAAAAAATTCTGAAAAAATTCTCAAAGTTTTATGAGAAGAAAATAAATGATTTTTATCTGGTGCAGTTTTTCTGTAAAGTTGATAGTATTTGAGTAAAAAATTATTCAAGACCAATATTTTGCAACTTTTAGTAATTAATATTTTGTTAACTATTGCGAAAATTGACTGGTAGAAAAAAAATGACTGGTAGAAGACTTTTCGACTAAGTTTAGTCTGCTCTATCACAAAAGTGTTTGGCAAAAAATTTCAGACACCTGTGTGTATATACATGGTGGGGGCAGTAATTCTGTCCACTTAGAATATTTTCGCTGTTTTTAGAGATATGAAATGATATATTTATTGAAATATAGCATGAAGAGGAGTACAATATTTAATATAGATACTATTTTTCTACAAATGAAGGCGCTTTGGAGATTTCAAGTCACATCCATTTTTTAAAATGAAATTGTATGATTTTTTTTTACATAATATAATTTCTCTAATTATTCTGCATATAAAAGTATTGGTAGTGATGTCAAAAAATCAATTTATATACTTTATTCTGGCATATATTGATATTACATAACTCATAAACTATTAATTTTTTTATAAATTTCGTATCTTAATGCTTTTATGAATAGAATAATGAGATAAATCATTTGGTGGAAAGAAAACACATAGTTGCTTTAAAAAGAAATTTATGCAAAAAAGGATAATTTTTTTAAATAAGCAACTATATGTTTCCATCAATTGATTCATTTTATTATTCTGCATTCTGCAAAAATATTAAAATATAATTGTCAAAAAATTAATAGTTTACGAGTTATTTAACATTTCAATATATGCCAGAATAAAGTATAAAATATCTCGTAAACTATTGGTTTTTTGATATCACTACTTTTATATACAGAATAATTAGAGAAATCATATTTAAAATTATATTTAAAAAATTATATTTAAAATTATATTTAAAGAAAATTATATTTAAAAAAATCATTTAATTTCATTAAAAAAAATGGAGATGACTTTGAAATTTCTGAAGCGCCTCCACCTAGAAAAACTATTAATAGTATATTGTACTCCTTTTGATGCTATACAATTTCAATATACTATTTCATATCTCTAAAAAATAGCGAAAATATTTTAAGTAGACAGAATTACTGCCTCACCCTGTGTATATATAGGATGTCCCATTTTAATCGATTATCTCAAATATTTCTTCTTCGTATGCTTATCCATTAATGGATGTTTGTTCACATTTAGCATCTTCTTTTCGTTCCTCGCTGTATGTACCAGTTCTTCCACTGCGCGGTCCTGTCCACTGCCTTATATTACGGAGCCAAGATAATTTTTTACATCCCACTCCTTTTTTTTCTTTGATCTTTGTATAATTCTCTGTAGCAGTTCGTATTTTATATTGTGCATGATGTGTCCTAAATATGCTGTTTTCCTCCTTTTTATTATATCTCTCGATCCTTATTCATTTGTCTCAAAACCGTTGGTCCTCGTCGTTCACGGTATCTTAAGGATTCTGCGATAGACTCACATTTCAAAGGCTTCTAATCTATTCATTTCGGAAATCTTCATCCCTCCATTCCATATAAAAGCATCGATCATATATATCATCTAATGAATTTAGTTCTTAGATTTAGATCAAAATCCGTATTGGTGAGGATTTTTTTAAATTTCATGATTGCCCTGCGAGGCATTTTATTTCTGTTTCTGACGTCCAATTTTCACACAGCCACATTCCTAGATATTTAAACTTGTTCATTCGCTCTATTTATCTTCTAGTATTAAGCTTTTTCTGAATATATTCGGTTCTCGGATAATAATTGAAATGAAATACATGAATTTTGTTTTCTTAGTATTGATGTTTAATCCCATGTTAAGAAGTTGTTCCAGATCATCTATGTTGTTTGCAATTAACATTGTGTCGTCTGCATATCGAATGTTATTCAGCCATTCTCCATTGAATGAAATCCTTTGTCCTTAATGTCCTCGAGTGCTTCTTGGAAAATAATTTCAGAATATAGATTAAACAGAAGAAGTGAGAGAACACATTCCTGTCGAACGCTTCTACAAATTTCAATTTCGCTGATTTCCTCTCCATCAACCCAGATTTGTGCTTTTTGATTCTAATATAAATTTTTGATACATTGGATGTCTTTTGTATCTATTTCAGTTTTTCGGAGAACTTCCATAAGCCTATGATGTTGCACTCTATTGAAGGTCTTCTCGTAATCTATGAAGCACAAACATCTTTCCTCTGATTATAGCAATTTTGCACCAAAACTTGTGTTGCTACTATTGATTTTCTCATACCTAGCTCCTGCCTGAACCCAAACTGAGAGTTATTAAGGCTCCTCTCGTCCTTTTTCTTTGATGTAAAATTTTTAGAAATAATTTTAAAGCATGACTCATACTGACTAATATATGATCTGCATATTTCTTCGCGTTGTTCTTTTTTGATAAAGCCATGATTTTGAGGAAAGCCATTGATCAGGATATATTCTTATGTATATTTTATTGAAAATTTTAAGAAGAAGTGTCATTCCTTTCTCATCCAACAACTTTAATAGTTCCGATGGCACTGAACCTGTTGCTTTGTTTGTTTTTGATTTTTATTGCTTTTTCAATTTTTTCCTTTGTGATTAGTGAGATTGTTGTTGTTTATCTCTATTTGTCTGTCTAGCCTCTCATTTGCAAAAAAACTTCTCACGTATTCCTCCCATATTCTCTTCTTCTTTAGGATACCATTGGCCATTTTGTTGTTTTTATCAATCTAAAACTATCGCAAAAAATGTCCTTTTACGATAGATTTCGGCTGTTTCTTTCATTTTTTTAATGTAGATTGAAATTGTCGTGAAATTGTTTGCAGTTTTTCCATGTCCTCGCATTCTTGTTTTAGTTACATGTTCTTTGCTATCTTTGCTCTTATTTTTCTCTGAGTTTCATTATATCTGCGTAGGTCTGCTTGATTTTTATATGTTCGTCGTTTACCCATGAGCGAGAGAATCTCATCTGTCATCCAATTCTACCTCTGGTCCTTCTCTCGATATCCTAATTTATTTTTTGCGATACTTATCATGGCATTTTTTAACTCTTCCCATATTCTAGTTGAATCTTGCTCACTTCTTTTTGGATTTAACACTTTTCTATGTTGCTATTATTTCCTGACTTACTGCTCTTCTTATATGTTCTTGTTTAAGTCTTTCATAGGCTATTTCTCGTTTTGGAACCTATTTTTTATGCTTTAATTTTGATTGCCATTAATAGTATATGATCAGAGGGTACAGTTGCTTTAGGTGCTTACTTTGTTAATTGAGGATCTAAAATATTTATTGATGAGTATAAAGTCTATCTGATTACGATTTATGTTCCTCGACTGTCTTTGGGAGATCTCCATATATATAATATAATCTCCTAGGTGGTAAACCATGTGTTGGTAACTTTCATGTCTTCTTCCTGGCAAAATGCATGAGTCGTTCTCCTCTCTCATTTCTTGTTTTTCCCAGTTTCCCAGTTCAAATAGGCTCACCAAATCCTCAAACCTTCCTTTCCCTAGTCTAGAGTTGAAGTCGCTCATGATTATGTTAATATTGTGTTTTCTAATGACTGTAACATTTCTTTTATCTGCTCATAGAATATTTCTATCTCCTCTGATGCATCGGCAGTTGGCGCGTATATCTGAATGATATTTAAATTAGCGAGCCATTAAATCTCATCAACGCTATTCTATCTAAATACGGAAGTTGATGATGCAGTTTCTAAGACGTTCCGACACAATAATTCCAACTCCCTTCCGATGATTCCTATCGATGATTGCCCGAATAACAGAACACACTTCCTCGGATATTGCACATTCCGGCATCCGGCCACCAAGTTTCCTTTACATCCATATCGATGTCAAACATTTCTTCATTTCTTAGATTTGGCTAGTTTTCCTGTCTCAAATAAACTTCGCACATTCCATGTGCTTATGTTGATCTTTCTACATTCATCGTCGCTTTGACTCCGCTCAAATATGTTCCCCCTCGGAGATCCGATTGAGGAACTATTTAAATCTCCGGAACATTTCGAATTATGAAATATCTCTTAAACAGTACATTTTAGGGAAAAATGTTTTAGACAAAAGTTTTAGGACTTCCAGGGGAACATAAGATAGTGCCATTGGTTCAACTTGGTGGAATCATCAAGGTCATTTCGAATTTTTTAAATGAGGTCCCCCCATTTTTTATTACATATTCTTGCAGCTTAGCAGCTGCCTCGAAAGCTTTTCAGAACACTATAATAAAATATTTTTTCATTAAGTACTTTGCGAATTATAAGGCTTGAAAGTTACAGTACCGGCAGCATTAGTATTACTCAAAGTATCTGACCGGCTAAAACCTCTTAAAGATTGTATCTCTTATTTTCATTTTTATGTAAAAATGAATTTTTAATGCATAAATGAAAATAAGAGGAATAATCTCCCATGACCTTGATCTTGATTTATGTTAGCCACCTCATAATCCTGAACAATATTCAAGTTTTAGCTATCGATTGGACACCTTGGATAATGTTAATGCCGGTGGTATTATGACTTACAAACCTTATAACTCGAAAAGTACTTAATGAAAATGAACTTAATTATAATATTTTGGAAAACTCTCGAGATAAGCTACAAAAATATGTAATAAAAAATGGGGAGTTCCATTTAAAAAATTCAAAGTGACCTTGCTCTTACCTTGACAACGCCACCTAAGAACGCCAAACCAATGATATCATTTTATGTCCCTCTCGAAGTTCCAAAACTTTTGTTTGAAACGTTCCTTAAAATGCACTGCTCAAGAAATATTTAAGATGATCAATGAAAAATGGGACATACTGTATATATACGGGTGTTTCAGTCAATTTCAAACCACCTGTTTAGCTCTCTTATATTCGCAGGATCCAATCGTAAAAGTGTTCAGACAAAAGTTGTAGGATTTAAAAAGATCTATTTACTGATTTAATCAGTTTGATCTTAGGTGGCGTTGCCTGACCAAGGTCAGGTCACGTTGATCTTTTTTAATGGAACTTTTTATTTCAGTATCTAATAATCGAAAGTTTTGCAAAACATTATAATAAAGTTATTGAGCTTTATTACCTTTCGAGTTATAAGCCTCGAAAATTATAATACTGCCGGCATTAGCATTACGCAAGGTCCGACTGATGGCTAAAACCTCTTGAATATTATTCAGGATCATATCTTGGATAACATTTGTCAAGATCAAAGCTGTTGAAGATTATTTCTATTTTCATTTTTGTAAGAGAGAAATAAGAATTGATTTTTATATAAAAAAATGAAACTGATTATTGAACAAGGACAGAATGATTCTCAATCAATGTCAATTTGTATCAATTTGTATCTCTTGTTGGAAAGCTTCTGTAATTGTTTTACACACATACCGATTGTCAGTGTCATTGTGCAGCTTTTTTGCATATAAAATATCTGCGCAACGACATCCTAACCGTATCGATAGACGTATAAAGATAATTACAGAATAATGTCCCTGTAGCCCAGCACATGTTTTCATCGCAGTATTTCGCAGTTGACAGATTTCTTAACCTCAATAGTTATAAATTTTAATATCTCGCTTTGCAGGGCAGTCCGACACTTTTTTCTGTCAGATTTTTTTCATTTTATGCAAAAACGCGTCAAATGAGCCTAATCGAAATCGGAGATGAGACAGTTCTGAATAATTACAAAATCAGTACATTAAAATTTTCTCAGTGAACACAAGTTACATGTTATGTATCTATTGGTTATAATTTCCCAATATAATTTCGACAATATAACATACGAGTTACATTACGGTTATGAATAGGAAATTACAACTAACAGGTATGTTACATATAACTTATTTGTGTTCACTGGAGAAGTTTTAATATACTGATTTTGGTTATTCTTCGAAATTCTTCAGAGTTTTTGCATTATAGATCTTTTAATATCTTCTTCGCGTCCGATGCTAATCATGTAACCTAATAAAGCCGCGAGAAGATTATGGAAGCTTGTTTCGCTTGCGAAAATCGTATTGATATAAAGCAATAAGTACGATTTACCTAACTCTCTCTATTTTACAAATTTCCTAATAGTAACTTACAAACATTTTACTAATTTGATGCTATACTCGAAGAGAATAGCTTTAATTTAAATATCAATATTATAACCCTGTAGTACACTATAATTCAATTACTTTGTACTAATAACACCTTAGATAAATTGTATTTACCAAAACTTATAACGTTTTCGGCCCGATCGGGTTTGCACCAATCATGCTTGGGTTAGCAAGTGTTTCGCTATTGGTTGACGTTACACGCTCCACCAATAAGAAAGCACGAAACATCATTACTTCAACCCAGGTTAGTGCAAACTCGGTCGAACCGAAAACGTTATTAGATCAGACCTGAAAAAAAATCAATTTTGAATGTCACTCATAAACAGCCCAGTCAGAAATGATAATAGGTATGTTCAGCATTGCAAATCGGAGCTGTCCGTTTGCTCTTTTACCTCGAAAATCGTTCGGCAACTTGCATCTTTCTACTAGATGTCATCTCATCTGTATTAACATTTCTAGAGTCAATCGAGGTTGATCCATGCTTGATCCAGTCCAGATTTAAAGACCAAGCTCGCAGAGCTAATGCAGATTTTCGCGCCTAAATTAAATTCATAACCTATATATTTATGATAATGTATCCAATTGATTCGTTATCACATAACGTACATTCTCTTTTAATACTTCTATTTTACAAATAATGTATTTGTATTATATACTATTATAATGTTTGAGTCTACAAACGCTCAAATAAATGTTATTATCAAATGCTATGCTCAAATAAAAATTGATGGAGTACATTATGTACAATATTTAATGAGGAAAATAAATTTTTAATTCTTTTCCTCTTTATGAATTTGAAGTTACATATTTGAAAACAAAGAATTTGCTAGTTAATTTTTCAATCAAAGCTTATGTATTAGAATACATATAATCAAAGCTTATGTATTAGAATACATATAGAATGAAATAAAATCAAACTGCATTAATATATTAAAGACTCTAACAAATATAAATCAAGTAATATAACTTATAAATTGCTGAAATTTATTTTGCAATGTAGTATTTTCTTTTAAGAAAACATACTTTGCATATGAGTCTGCTATAATTAATGTGTAACGATCTATTTTTAGTATATAAGACTATTATCAGTTTTTAGTAAAGCAAAAGAAATTTTCAATTAATAGAGTATTTTTTATTTATTCATAAAATAAAATTTTTATTAATTCATAAAAATAAATTTTATTTTAGAATCTTAAAGGACAATTTACAGCTCTGTAACGTTTGGAATTGGCACTCGGATTGCTTGAAGATTACGTGAGTAAGCTTACCATCTAGTTCGCATTTCAGATTTATATTGCTGAACGTATCTAATGGAATCAACATCGAATTAATATCGATTCGATATCGAAAGCATCAAATCAATGTCGAATCTACATTAATTTGATATTGATTTCATTATCATTTCTGACTAGGAGAAAGTTTTAGAGCGGATATAAAGAGACTGACACCAATTAGCCGGAAGTCGCCATTTAGTGTCCTACATCTATATAAGAGTATCTATATGATGCAATTCCTCTTCTTTCTTTAACGTTATCTTCTTTCCAATAATAAGGTGGAGCCAATAATGCAATAAGTTGAAGTGAAACAAATATACGTTTGGTTCACTTTAATTTATTGCATCGGTTCAGAGTGCAGCAATAAAAAACAGACCTATAATAAGAGTTAGGACAACGTAGTCACAATGCAACTTTTGATTGATTGCCAAAATCCGCTATATGTAATAGCCAACGCTAGTTTTAAATGAATTGCAATTGCCAATACAACCACGAGTTGTACAAGCAAATTGCAGAAAATCATGTATTTGATGTTATCCTTCGTATTTTCATCATTATCTAACGCTGGCAGTATATCATTTACACGAGATTTGTTAAAGAATATTACTTTTAATCATATCATTTAATTGAACTCAGCTACATGTGTTGACGTGTCATATTTTCTGTATATCACATATCGTCTATTGTGTCTGTAGTATTTGGCTATTAATGGCGACGGTTTATCCTAACTCTTATTGTAGGAACAATAATCTATCCCACTCTAGAAGACTCGAAGATAAAACAAAAATGCCAGTTCTTAAATCTAATTACTAGTTTTTACATTACATAAGTATCATCATTAAAAAAAAAAATGTTTCATTTAGACAATATAATGGAGGTATGATTTAACCGTCAATACGACTTAGCCACTATTCCATCCTATACCATAAATTTTTTTGCCACTCTTTATTTGTTACTAAATTATTTTATTGTAATTGAACTAAGTTGGTTCCCAATTTAAATGAAGCCGTTGCTTATGTAAAAAATTGTCAGGTTTCTAAAAAAAATGTTTATTTCAATGTAAATGCCTAGGATTATGAAGAAAAACGCATTTTTTTTAAATATATGGTTTTCACTGCTTTTATGAAATTTAAATTAATCGAGACTATTTTTACTGAAAAGTAGAGAATGTTTTACATAAGAAACTATTGTTGATATTTTAAAAAATATTTATTATAAGGTAAAAAAAAACTAATAAAATTGATGTTTTCAAAATATCGAATAATTTTGCAATTAGTACTACGATTAAACGATTCGCTTTAAAGAAAAATATGGGTTATAATTTTCTAAAGAACACTTTCGCGGAATATAAACAATATCGAAAACTATAGGGCGAGATATCATGTTGGTTTTTCAAAGAATCACTCATATATACATATATACCAATATATATTATTTTATATACATATATTTTATATACATATTTTATATACATATATTACATGTATATAAAATAATAATCTCTGTTACCAATCACAATCATTCCATTCTTCAGAGCAATAACTATGATTGACCAGGTTCATAACATCGATGTTATAACTTCGGCGTAAATTGAGCCGTGTAATAGAAGTCAATGCGTATATGCATGCATGTTTTTTAATATTTTTAATATTTAAATAATAATAATTCAATGAAAAGTCATCATATCGAGATGAATCATAACTCAAATTAAAGCTTGAACGTTCCTTTTGATGATCATGGAGATAAAATTTAAGTTATATAAAATGTAATATAAAATGATGGACGTTGAAGGTGGACATCGGAAAATAGTTAACAAAATTTTTTCTTTTGTGCTGCTCAAGGGAATCGGCTGCATGGCACAAAAGTGTATGAGTTTTTAAGTTCATTTGATTTCCAAGCAAATTCATCTTTATTTGGAACAGTTTTTTTACGATTTTTTAAAATAAAATTACACCGTTTTAAAGAAAGTGTTATAAAATGGACAACTTTTTTTTTGTAAATTTAGTGTAACTCAGAAATAAATTATTGTAGGAAATTTTGTCAAAAAGGAAATTAAAGTGTAAATTTCAAATTTTAACTCTTTAATTTTATGTAAAGTGCATGCATTTACATATGCATGCGTGTGTCTTCTCAGCGTTATCTAGAATTAAGCGAAGGCATAGTTAGAATCTAGTTCTGTTGCGTGCGCGCGCGCGCGCGCGCGCGTGTGTGTGTGTGTGTGTGTGTATGTGTTTTTAATAATGTGTATTGCTTCTGCAACGCTGTACACGAGGAATGGCATAATTTGAGACAAGAAGAAATAAGACATTTAATTGACAGTATGCCCTTACAAATAGATCAATGCGAAAGGAGGCAACATATATTACTAAAGATACAATACTACACATCGGATTCTTATATAATTTCAGTTTTTTTTTAGAAAGCAGATTGGAAAGTAATATTAAAATAGAAATTTGTTTTATTAAAAAAGTATTCTAAAAACGCAAAAAAAGCATTCTAAAAATATTTATTTGGACATATTGTGCATATTTACATATTTGTGCAAATTTGCATATTTTGTACATGCTGCAAAAATTATCTGCATAAAAATCCGATGTCTACACAACACACAAACACATGAGATTAGATTCCTGCCACGTCCACGCCGTTGATCCTGGGTAACGCCGAGAATAGGACATACGCATGCCTATGTACACGCACGTACTTACATAAAATTAAAAAATTCAAATTTGAAATTTACATTTTAATTTCCTTTCTAATAAAGTTTCCTATAATAATTTGTTTCGGAGTTATACTAACAAGAGGAATACCAAGTGACGGGGTCGAAGATTTTAATGCACTTTTTATAAGCTGTTCTTGAGCAAAAAAAAATGATGTTTGGTATTTCAACTACCCATAGTTTCGAAGAAATCAATTTTTTAAATAATTATTGTAGTAATTTGAAAAACGTACTGTATAAATATCAGTATCTTTATAAATTTCATTTTAATTTATTAGTCTTAATTACTTTTTGATTGTAATGAAATTTCATGAAATTACATACAATATTAGTATTACACATAGATAATTAAACACTTTATGGAATATTTATTATTATCATCAATATTGTTATCATCGTCGTTATTATTCATTTGAACGCATAAATAAGATTGTAATAAAAACTGTTCTGATAAACACAGTTTCTGATAAAAATAGAAATTGCAAATTATAATTAAGAACAAGTGAGTCATATGTTTGTAATCTTCTTTTGATTAGCATTAATCGATTTATTAATAATAATAAAAAACTAATTGTGTTTTGTAAACGTATATTGTACGGGATGATATAAATCATAAGAACAAGAAAAACATGAATATTTATTGTGAACATCTTGTGAATGAATTTCATTTTAGAATGACAAATTTGGTTCTCATTAAAATTGATTCCTAAAAGAAATTATTAATTATCCATAATATCAATCAAATCTGTTTTCCGCCAGAAATTAGAAAAAGTTAGCATCTGCAACAAAAATTCATTCGTAAGATGTTCACAATGCAGTAAATATTTATATTTTTCTTGTTTTTATGATTTATATCATTCCATACAATGTACGTTTACAAAACACGATTATTTTCTATTATTACACCTTTAGCCTTTAAAATTGGAGGTGTTGAAAGTTGATTGGAATTTAACAATGTTTTCTTAATTTTCTGTGTTGAATTCGAATCCGACTTCAGAATTGCTCTATCACGTTAAGATTTCGAGATATCTTAACCCAAAACTGCCAAAAAAGCCATTTTCGGCCATACTTGAAATTCAATTAAAAATTGAAAAGTTTTTGTCGTCTAATCCATCAACAATCATTTACTACTATACGGTTCCTTCAAAATTCATTTCAAAGCGATTTTTTTTCTAGAGATACACCAATTCGAAATTTGATAAATTGTACAATTTGATAAATTGTAATCGTAGAAGCCTAATCTTTAACCATTGGAGCCATTCCTCACTGATTTTGATGGGCTTTGAATATATTGTAGAGTATAAAAAAATATTAGACTTATATTTTTTTTTATCTCTTTTATCTTTTTTATCTTTAGCATATCTCAAGGTTTAGGAGGTGAAATACCCCCCCCCCCATCGAAAAAAATGGATTTTATCCTACCTACCTCCTACCTACCTCCTGTTTGTTGTCCAAGAATTCCAATAGCTTTTAAATCACCACAAACTTTTCATTTAAGTTCATCATATTGTATTCACTGAAAAATCAAATTCATGTTGGTGACTCGTTCAGACGCCGAATAAACAATGGGAATAGACGCATACCTATTACCATTATGTAAAAGCACACCTTTCAAGCTTCTTTTCGAGGAATCTATGAAACATCTCCAATTTGCACTGTTAAACTTAATTCCGTATTCATCCAACAAACTCGAGATATCGTTACAAAATATTAAAGAATTCTTTTCGTTTGAAAAACCGTGAAAACTTTTTCGCGAGACCCATGCCATGAAAAGCGTGTTTTTGGAAAAAGAAGATTACACTCTTTAAACCTAGGACCTAAAAGTTCAGCTTTTTCTTTCGATCTAAATTCCTGACTAAATCGTCCAATGTAGTTTGATCATACAACCGCGGAGTCGTCTCTAAATCATATATAACATTGTCATCCTCATTAACAGCTTGTTCCTCATATTGAAAATTTTTTTCCTGAGATGTTCCCGTCTTTGGAAGAACAGGTAATGGATTCATGAAGGATCTTGGAATCGGCTTTGTTATGGATGGTATATCTGGATACTTTATAAAATCTTTATTCGTACTATTATAATCAAATACATTGCATAAGCAGAAATAGCACTTATCATGACTCTTTGGTTCTTGCCAGATGTATTGAAATGGAAATATTTTAGTTTATCAATATATGAATCATATCATGATCTTAAGGTTTCCACACAAGATTTGCATGATTTGTATCGGAATCCAATTCTTATTCTGATGTGCAATTCTATGATGAAAGTAATTATAATACTTCTCTTTTTAATGAATCAGTTATAGAAAGTAAATTCTTCGAGAGTATATATTTTTCACAAATATAGCAGAACCGATCAGAATTATTGACACAAACCTTCTTAGACATCGCGAAAATTAATAAAAAAAATCAAAAATTAGAAAAAGATCTTTGAAAAAATATATAAAAATTACAAGTGAATATATGAATGTTACAAATTTTTCAGAGAACTGGGAAGGAGCAATAGATGAATGAAAAATAAAAAATGTTAGAATAGATACGGCCGATATGGGTCAATGTACTACGTAGAATATTGGGTTTGAAATGCGCATTATAATGGAGTCACATATATTTTTTTCTAGGAAAGACCTGTTTATAAACAGAAAGCGGATCATGATGTGTGCCTGGATGCAGTTCTCACTCCAAGCGCCGCGCGTCGCGAGAAGCAGAGCTGCGCGCCGCGAGAAGCAGTGCCGCGCGGCGCTTGGAGTATTACAATTCTCGCAGATTTAAAAATATTCTGTGACAAAAGATAGAAGAGTCAGCTAATCTATTCTGAAATACCGTTTGTTCTAATACAACGGTATAGAGATTAGGCTCCTACGATGTACAATTTATTGAACTTCGAATTGGTATATCTCCGGAAAAAAAATCGCTTTTAGATGGTTCAAAATGGATTTTGAAGGGGCTGTATAGTAATAAATGATATCGTTGAATTAGATGACAAAAATTTTCTCAATCTTTAATTGAATTTCAAATATGGCCGAAAATATTATAGCTTTTTTAATTAAGTTTTTAGTTAAGATATCTCGAAATCTTGACGTGATAGAGCAATTCTGAAGCTGGATTCGGATTTAGCGCAAAAAATTAAGTAAGAAAACACTGTTAAATCTCAATCAACAAAACCATACAGGCCTGTATTATTAATAAATCGATTAATGTTAATCAAAAAAAGATTACAAACATATGACTTACTTCCTAATTTAATTTCCAATTTCTAATTTCATCAGAAACCGTAATAGTTTCCATTACCATCTTATTTATATATTCATGAACAACAATAACGATGATTATAATAATAAATATTTCATAAATGTGAGTTTAATTCTATAATACTAATCTATAATACTAATATGTAATTTCATGAAATTTCATTACAATCAAAAAGTAATTAAAACTAATAACATTAAATGAAATTTATAAAGATACTGATATTTTCATTTATACGGTACGTTTTTCAAATTATTACAATAATTAAAATTAATTTAAAAAATCGATTTCTTTGAAATTATGGATCAATGGCTGAAACAGTCGGACACATATGTTTTTTTTTTCAAGAACAGCCTGTAAAAAGTGCATCAAAATCATTAATCTTATCACCTGCCATTCTTCTTATAAGAGACAAGAAAAGTTGTTCTGTAACACTTTTTTTTAAAACGATGTAATTTCATAAAAAAAATCGTAGAAAAATGTTTCAAATATGGATTTGTTTAAAAATCAATGAGTTTAAAAATTCATACACATTTGTCATGCGGCCGATTCCCCTGAGCAATGCAATAATTTAAAGAAAAAATTTTTAAAACTATTTGTCGATGTCCGTCGTCAAAGTCCGCTATTTTGTATTACATTTTGTATAACTCAAATTTGATCTCTATGGTCATCAAGAAGAATGTTCAAACTTTAATTTAAACTGTAGAGATTGTTTCTCTTATTTTCATTTTTATATAAAAATGAATTTGCAAAAATGAAAATAAGAGAAACAATTTCCAATAATCTTAACGAATTTTATCCAGGATATGATCCTGAATATTCAATTTTTAGACATAATTTAGGTTATATTGACCATGTTAATATCTACTGTCAGTATTGAAAATCTATAATTATACATAATAATTATACGTGAATTATAAATTTTCAAAAATTTATAGTTAATATTACGTATAATTATAGATTTTCAATACTGGCAGTGCATATCAGAACACAGACACTGTTTATTTAAATTTGTTATATATCATACATATTAACATATTCGTATACAGGATGTTTGGGGTCTCACCCCAAATAACTTTTTTATTTTTGATCTTAGAAAAAAATGTTTCAGACAAAAGTTGTATGGCTTTGAGGGGGGACATAAGATATAGGATTGTAAGACCGTTTCTAATTTGGGAGCTCCGAAGGGAGAGAAGGGGCGATGGGGATGGGGTCCACGGGAGGGGAGAAGGGTGATGTCATTAGGCGAGGGAGTGACGTCACGGAAGAGAGAGATAACTTCATAGTGCATGACATCTAGGCGAGGGGGATAATGTCGCAGGGGAGGGGGAGGATGATGATGTCAGAGAAGGTTATTGCGCAAGGGGATGACGTCACGCGAGGGATGATGTGACAGTGGGTGAAGTTGTGAGGCAGGGGAGGATAATGTCGCGAATGCGGGAAAATTACGTAGCGGGGAATGGGATGCAAAAACTTGCGTTGCCGGGTCCGCAGTAATGACGTCACGCGGGGTTAATGGCCGCCGGGACGCGATCTATCGAACCATGCGGTCCGCCGCCTCCGGGCGCAGTTACCACCGCGCGCCATACTTACTATTTTATACTTATCATTTATACTTACGTTTCTTATGTGTCGCCATCTTCTTCTTACGTAATCTTTCCTTCAGCGATTATTCGTGCAGAAATATTTTTTATTCCGAATTATTATTATTATTATTATTATTATTATTATTATTATTATTATTATTATTATTATTATATATTTTAGAGAGCGCGATGGTACGGTCACGCGTGATGACGTGTGTATTACATGATGTCGCGAAGAATAAACGATTAATTGCAGACACAGAGATATTTTTATTTTAGACATTTATTTTTTATGTAATGCATTATATGTACAATATTATCTACAGCGTACACTATCAATTCGCATTCTATATATATGAATTTTTATCGTAAATCTTACGCCAAATATCTATAGCATCGCATTTGTTATTTGATATACGGTTTTGACATAAAGTCACAAAATATTTAAATTTTTCGCTCACACTATTCGTGTATTGGTATAGTTCACAATATACATGTTCAACACATTGTTGCAAGTCCAAGCATGAAGAGCACAGTCGATGATTTCATCTATAAACACTTTTCACATAATGATAATTTCATTGTCCACATCGTGTATTTTGACAAATTCAATCTGAAATTCCTGAATCATTAACGATGTCAACTGCACCAATCGCTCGATATCCGTTTTTCAAAATAGTATCTACATAGCATAAGGCAGGACGATGCGATTGCCTCAAGTGTCACTAATGGTAATTTCTACGCAGGAAATACATCCTACTGTGATTCCAATCTCTAGAAATTTGTACGCTGTCGATGTCAATGTCAATAATCTCAAAATTATACGAGAAGATACGCATTGGAGAAGTACAAACAAACGAGCCATCTACAAAGAAAAATTTTTCACAAACAAATATAAATGAAAAACTTACTTGCTCGATATGTTGAATGTATGAATCCATAGTGCTGGAGATCACTGAAAAATGAATCTATCTTGACTGATGCAGTATCACGTTGCCCCAATCTCTATTTAAATCTTATTCCCCTCCATAACGCTATGAAAATCCCTCAGATTGGGGGATGTACTCATCCTTACGTGTCTATAAAGGAGGAATCCGTGGTTCAGTCATTTCAATACTGAGGCATATTTTTTGATAATATAATTGTTACGTTTCTCTTTAATATAATCCTCATCTGCTGTTAAAAGTTTGCATGCAAATTCGAAATGACAATACAAGTGTATGCGTAGATACATATTAATGCATATTAATAGCGTTGACACTGTTTTCTCTCTTGTGGTGCTGCACGTACACGGTGCGTGACGTGGTCGTTTGCTACGGGGATTTTCCCCCTCTCTCGACCTCTGCTGGTTTGCATGGCCTGCACTGTTGCTCAGAAGCTTGTATGTGTTTGTAAAGAAAAACGTTTGCTAAAGCTGTTTAAATTGTTGCTTTATTACATAAACGCACTGCTTAGAGGTCCGATGGTGGAAATAACAAGATGAAGCATTCCGAGGATGCGCAGTCATTCATGTCATGTGAGCCAATTAGCTTGCGGTCAAACACGAAATGAAGATGGCTACTTTTAATCTATCCTTGTCTATCAAGTAGCGTTATAGCGTCATTCAGCGTCATGCAGCAGTGTGCAAAATAAGATCGAGTGGAATCTCAAAAGTTAAAAATACAAAATTTTTTGGTTCCCAAAGAATCAAATCTTAAAAAAAGTATGGCTGCAAGTTATCAATTAAAGAGAAGAGGAATTAAATATGAAATATGGTTCTTTTAAAAATGTATATATTGTTTAAAAAACTATTATAAAATGCAAATCAGAGGTCATTTGCAAATGAAATCATATTATAAGAGTAACAGTTGTTTATAAAAGTTTTTATATGTATGGAACTTGTATGTTTTTAGCAAAAATATGTCAACATCATTTTTCACTGCTTGAAGGAAAGGTGGACGAAGCCTTGAAACAAAAGTGTTGAGAATTATTGTTCGATTGGAAATTGGTTCAATTTCAACTTTGTTGAATGTACACAGTACAACGAAATCAAAGAAATAAAGTCAAAAGATCTAGTAATGAAATAGAAGAATCGAAGAAGAAATATTGATAAATTTTAATGCAATATTTTCTAAAAAGAATATATTTATGGTATTGTAGTTAAATGTACATAACAAATCTTACAACTATGTTAAAAAAAAAATTATTTATGTATATATAAGAAATACTGATTGTATACGTTTATTCCACAATGAAATATTAAGAAAAAAATTTCTTTGAATTCTTATAAGGCTCTTAAAAGAGTTCTTAACCTGAAAATAATATATTATTACGAATGAGAAGTTTTTTTTAGTTGAATTAGCTTTTTTTAATCACTTTATATATTACAGTTATACTGTTTCAATGTACGAAGAATTCGTTGCTCATTCGAAAAATGTTCCTACCATTTCTAATGAGCAGAATTTCCTGATAATTTTCTGACTACAGCATGTGCAATAGAAGAATCACAGTCGGAACAGTATCAGGCATAATTCAATAACATTCATAAGTGCAAATATATTTTATTTGCAAAATTATCATTGCATTGAGAATATTAGTGCTTTAATGCTTTTTATTATTTCATTAAAATCGATTTTTCATTACAATTATATGCATTAAAATAAATTAATATAAATAAAATAAATTTAATAATTAATCAAAATAAATTAATCAAAATAAAAAAATTCATTGAAAATTCAACAAATTAAACGAAATCCTTAAAAATGAATAAATCTGAAAAATTAATGTGTTGTTCTAATGCAATTTAATATATTACAGAAATGAATCAGAAATAGAAATTGAAAAATTGAAGCGCCTGAACGAATCACAGGAAAAAATGAAACAAATAGAATCCAAATGGCAGCTGCAGCAGTTATTAGAAATAAAATCCAAGGATTTAGAAATCATGAAAAGAGGAATTTACAAGATATAGAAAAGAATAGAGAAGTAGAAGATGTGCAACAATATTAAATTCTATATTTACATTAAACAAGTAACAAAACTATTTTCAGGAAAAGAAAAAAAATTACTTGGTCAGCCGAGGATATATCTTCTACAATTGCTCTCCGATCATTGAATAGTAGAACATACAAATACTTGCGAGAAGTGAAATAAATGTCTGCTTTGCGAATCCACACTGCGAAAATGAGCTGTATCATTCGATACGAGATCCGGATTGTTGAAGGATGTTTTAAAAATAATGCACCCAAAGGAAGAATGTTTAATCGCTGCTGATAAGATTGCCGTTCTATGCTTCGATGAATTGTACGTATCAAATTAGAATGGAATGAAGAGAATAATGAGTTTAAACTCACACAAAACTTACCAAGTATCATGGTCAGAAGGCCTTTTCTCTAAATAGAAGCAGCCTACCATAAATTGGAATTTTCACAACTAATGACAAAAGAAATATTATTTCAAATAATATCAGCACTATATAAAATAAATTATACAGCAGTCGCAATAACCAGTGATTTAGGAAAACCGAAAAACATGGGACTGTGGTCAGAGTTAAATATCGATTATCGATTATCTGACAAACTGAAATCGACAAAATATTTCTTTCAACATCCAGAATCACACATTAAAGATTTTTGCAGATGTGCTATATTTAATCAAGTTATTACGAAACAATATTTTTGATTCGGGCTTTGAAATCCATGGTCAATTATACACAAAGCGATTGCTGGAGGAACTTTTGACTCTCAATTCTTGTGATTTAAAAATTGCATTTAATTTGACGCAAAAACAACTTAATGTTTGAAATCAGCAGCGGTAATCAGTAAAATTGGCAGCCCAAGTTTTTTCGGAATACATTAGCAATTAAATATTGCGCCGAACATGGTTTTTTCTGTGAAGATCAAATATGGGATGAACTGTTCAACAATTCTATTATTAATAAATGATTGGTTTGATGTGTGTAAGCCAAGGAAAATATGGTCGATACAGTACTTGTTAAGCCTACGGTCGGAGTCGACTTAAAGAACTAAAATGAAATTTTGGATAAAATGAGTCGATTCGTTTCGAATTTGAGAGTAAAGCAAAAAAGTTATCTGCTTCCTTTTTAAAAAGGTGTATTGCTGATGATTTCTTCTTTAAAAGAATTCTTGAAATACATAAAAGAAATATATTCTTCCGATAATTTCAAGCTGAATATATTATCACCAGACGACTGTGTCAAGATGCACTCAAAAATTTCTTTTCGTACAATACATTAGAGTAATGGGAGTCGGTCATGATCATCCAACATCTGTCGGAATTCAGTACAGATTAAAATCCTACATCCTCGGGAAACATTCAGATGTGGGATTTTATCCATTGCACAAAATTGAAGATAATCTAGATACGCATTCTTTCGTGGATTTAAATGATGTGCATACGGATGAATTATGTACAAGCGAATGTTTCGAAGATGATAATGTAGATAAGGATAGTCTGGAAGCTGCATTGATATATAATTCCGAAAAATTATAATACATTCGTCTGAAATAACAGAAATAAATAATCATGTAAATGAAGAGAGTGATGATCTAAGTGATTTAATTAATTTTAAGTTACTACTTTTAAATGCTTACCGATTAATTATTATATTAGTTCTGTAAAACGACTGAATTATATATCTGAAATTGTATATTATTATGATTAGAAAAATTATATAGCTGATGAAATTATTGCATATATTGCTAAAATATACTTATTGCATGTTTGTAATATATAAGCACTGTATGCATATAAGTGTATAAATATAATATTATAAAGCTAAAGTGACTAATAATAATAATAATTATATTGAAAATATTAATGTGTGTATACATTTTTTACAGTTTTTATTTTTGCTCTTTTTATAATAGTTATGAAAAATCAAGCAACGAGTAACGAGCTGCAGTTATTGGAGAATTTTGAACAAGAAATATCCAAAGATATTGTAGAAAATGAGATCATCTGATTTATATTTGATTACGTCACACAGATATCGACATACGCACCCAGATTTTGGGGATCCAACAAGATTAGTTCAACTTAGCAACGATTGACGCTTATCTCCAAAGGAGGATGTATACATCCTACAAACGAATTTATAGAAATTGGAAAAAAATGAACATTGCATTTACTGATCTTCATGATAATGATTTGTCATCACACATCTTTGACAAACTCATAGACGTAGTCCTCGTTGAAATAAATGCTTTTCCAAAAAAAGTCATATTATGCCTCGTTTGAACACGAACGTACATAAGAGTAAAAAATTTAAATCTTAGAATTAAAAATAACAATATTGTTCACAAGAAATATAAAAAAATTCGTCATTTGAGTAACAAAACTTATATTTGAATATATGTTTTAAATAATTTTATTTGTATTATGTTAAGCGCTGAAATTCTTTCATTTTGTTACTTTTTAGTCATAATTTAAAAAAAAACGACTGAAAGAGAAAATATATTTTTATTGATTTTTACATTTTCTTATACTTTTTTTCATCACTTTTTTATCTTAAGTCTATTATTACATATTAAAAAAATTATTTTTGTTCACAATTTGCGACAGAAATGTATTCATATTTTTTATTTCATTTCTCTCGGATATTAATTTATTTTCTATAACCCATTCAGATTTTAAAATGCGCGCCTGCAAATGATACCACGCTCTGATTTATTACTTCACGCTGTCGCTATTATGCGCAATGCTTCATCTTGTTATTTTTACTGTGAACTCGATGAGGGTCATTTCATCCAGGAATCATATTTATTGTGTCTACGGCATTGAAATTAATAGCTAGCCAATCAAGATGGGATTCGAGAATACACCGGCCTGCTTGCGCAGGACGTCAATGGCGTGCTTTTGCCTGTACGTATCCTTTGCATGTTGTCGGCTAAGTCAGATTAGTTACCGATTATTCTGGAAGGTACACGTGAATACGAGATCTCAGGGCAAATTCTTTAATATGAATGAGTACACTCAAAGTAAATTTATTCTATTTCACCATTCGGTAAGTCTTGCATAAGACGATATCCAAAGACGCTTCTGGAATGACTAAAGAGTAACATTGTTTTACATTGATCATTAGATTCTTACTTGCATTGACATTGCTTGCATTAACTATTAGAGACAAGTCATCCTAATCTTGGTTACGAGTTACACAGAACATTCCAGATTCTGTATTGCGATGCTAGATAATTGCCGAAATCTAAGGCGCTCAAATAGTAGAACATTTTGTGAGCTTGATGAGACTAATTTTATTGCCTTTCATTGCAATGTCATAATGCGTATTCGTTAATGTTTGCTCTGTTGTTTGCTCTCAAATTAAACTAAGTCTCAAATTAAACTAAGATCAATGCGAATCTATTCATTACAACTATCCCATTGGCGTCTACATATTCATTGTAATAATTTGCTTAGTTGAGCACACTATAACTCATCCTTGCTAAGAATTCAGAATTAATTCTTATCGAGTGCTCTTATCTATTTCATGCTTTTGATATATTTCAGGCTTCTGTGTCTCTTATAACTTAACTCATACTTTTGTATTATCTCATGCTTTTGATGTTATAAAAAAAAAAAAAAAAAATACGCGCATTAATATCTAATGACAAGAAAGTATTTTTTGCGAAAGAAAGCACCTCTCACTTGTCTTTTCTCCGTGCCGAGCTTTTTCTGATCTCGTCTCCGGACAAACGTCCTTTTTAAGTTAGCTCTTTAATTCCACAGAATTAGTTACAAATTTATAAAGCATGCATGGATAGCTCTTTTCGTCTGCTTTTCAACTTCTGCAGTACATCTCGAACTTGTTACTGTCGAACTACGTTGACTACACTGCCGAATTGTTTATTGCTTTTTATAAACAGTTCATCTCCAGAATTTGTGCAAAATAGTAAGCGACTGTGGAACTAATCTCTAAAGAAGCGAATCTCGAATTTCAGAATTTCTTTTCCACCTCTTCCAAGGAATTGGAGAAGCTAGCTTCACTTCTCGATCAATGACGGTACGTTTTGGAAATTCAATCCTCTCTCCGCACTACATTTCGGTGGAAAATGGGAGGCCGGGGTCAAGTCTGTTAAATACCATCTCAGAAGAGTTATTGGAGATCATCTATCTAATCTATGAAGAAATGATAACATTTTTAATTCAAACTTAAGTAATTCTAAACTGTCGATCACTATGCCCTTTCACAGATGACCCAGAAGATCTCCAAGCCTTAACTCCTACGCACTTTCTCATTGAAATACATTAACAATTATGTCTGAACCTTCATTCGAAACAATAAAATCTCACATCTTTCGCGGTGGCAACTCACTAAGCAAATGTTAGATTGTTTTTGGTCTTATTGAAAAGGAATTACAACGTTGTCTTGTTATCTGTAAATGGATAAAGAAACATCTTCTCTGCGAGAGGAAATTCTTG
>NW_012130091.1:893067-894363 GCF_000143395.1 Atta cephalotes
AACATTACAGTTAAGTATATTACAATATTGAGTAAGAATGGAAGAAATGAAAAAGATTTATATTATATAAGTATTATATAAGTATTAATGATTATATTATTGTAGATTACGCACTTACCGCTGACTCTAAAGTAGCCCCTTTAAATTTGTATTATCTTTTTTCAATTATTAGAAGTTCTATTTTATATGTATAGAATTTATATATATAGAATGCGTCATCAAAATCCAGACAAATTTCATTTAAATTTTCCGCTATATTGTGTCTTCACCAGAGATTGTTGTTGGCGTTCGAGAAAGTCTGATGCTTCTAGTAAACAATCATATTCTCAAAATGGCCGTGATTGAAACCAAATGCGAAGTATAATCGAAGAACCGCGATTATCGAAGGCCTTCGAGCTAGGCGCTCAGCAACGAAAATAATTTGGTTCTTTGGATATTGAGATCAACCGTTTATAATGTTGTGGCAAAATATACTGGCTTTAGAACAGTCCGAGGTTCCAATATGCCAGCGAGGAAGATTCATTCGAAAGAACGCACCGCGAGAACTCCCGCAGTCGTTGAAAAGACTCAAGCGCTGATTTCGAATGATCCAGAGCAATCGTTGAGAAAATTAATATCGATTATTGTAAGCGAGTCAACAATGCGTCGAAGGAGGACCTTCAACACAAATCATACACATTAAAGATACGACAGGTACTCTCCGAGACTAGGTCAACGCTCGCTGCAATCTGCTATTGTGTTCTTTGAAAAACGAAACGTCGAGACGAATTCTTTTCTGACGCAAAAAATTTTTACTGCTGATGCCAAAATCAACCAGAAGAATGACCGATGCCTACAACTCCGAAGATGTCCCTGTTGTTACCAGAACGAAATTTATGGCTAATGTTCACGTGCTAGGTGTTGTGTCTAGTGAGGATATGCCACCATATTCTTTAAAAAAAGGGAAACTATCATAAAAGAAGTGTATTTGCGCGTTCTGATGGATGTAGTGAAGCTGTGAATGGAAACTGTGGCGTCCGGAAGGTCATATGTTTTTCAACAGAACGGTGCACCGGCTCATACAAATCATTTGATTCAAAATTAGCTCTCAGACGATGTCGATGATGTATGTTTTAGTCCAAGGAATTCTGGCCTCCCAACAGCCCAGATTTACATCCCTCGGACTGTTACGTATGGAGCGTACTTGAAAAGGTCACAAATAAGTCTCGGCCCAATGTGACATCATTAAGAACCGCTATTCGAGGCAACATTCGGCATGGACGAAGCACTACACTGTAGTGTTATAACTGTAATGTT
>NW_012130091.1:899263-900356 GCF_000143395.1 Atta cephalotes
AAAAACTTCATTGTATGGTTCAAGCGCATTCGCAACATCCGCAAAAACTCAATATATGAGCTGGATTGTTAGGTGAAAGTGAACTTGAGCCTTTCTTTATTGATGGCAATCTTACAATTCAAAAATATGAAAATATGCTTCGAGATGAGATTGTACCGACAATACAGACCATCGTAGGTCCAAAAAAATTTTAATGATGTTTGGTTCTAACAAGATGGGGCATCGGGGGCTCACTATGCTTTAAAAGCACGATGCTTGGACGAATTTTTCCCCAACAGATGGATACAAAAGAGAAGTCCAATTGAGTGGCTACCTCGGTTACCTGATTTGGCGCCTCTTGACTATTTCTTTTGAGGATATTTAAAAAGTAAGGTATATATCACCAAACGTAACGATTTTGATGATTTGCGTCGCCGAATAGTTGATGAGACGAGATACATACTGCGGGAATACAATAGAAAGACGATCTCACGTTTTTACAATCGATTAGCTTATTGTCTGGCCATTCAGGGGGAGCATTTTGAACATTTGTAAACAAGCATCGTGAGAGGTGAGGGTGATAATCACGCACCCCAAACGTGGGAGATGAAAGAACTCACGATAATCAAGCATCCTAAAAGAGGTCAGTTATCTGCTGTCGTTGATCTTGGGTTACGTTCAGAGCAGATGACGGAAACATGCACACAATTTTAAAAAACGTGTTGATAACTAGGGTGCCGGTATGTCTCATTCAAAAGTTCTTTCCAAAATTATTTGAAAAAGCTATCCTTGACCCCTTATGCATTTAGGATTTTTGAACGTGTTTCACCCCCGCACCCCTGGGAAAAGGAGGGAGGTCGTAAGAAGTCTCATTGGAAAAGTTTCATCGAGAACTTTCATACGAACCATTATTTGACTTCTTATGTCATTTAAGATTTTGAATGTGTTTTATTTCCGCATCCGTGAAGGGAAGAAGATTATTATCCCTTATGTCAAAAGATAGCCCATTTTGATGTAATAAGTGTTCTGCAAGTTTCATTCAATTATCTTTATCCGTTCACAAAAATTATTTAAGTATCCCGGTACTTTTCCTAACACCCTGTGTGTATACTCA
>NW_012130091.1:900501-905834 GCF_000143395.1 Atta cephalotes
ACACACACACACACACACACACACACACACACACACACACACACACACACACACACACACACACACACACACGCACGCACGCACGCACGCACGCACGCACGCACGCACGCACGCACGCACGCACGCACGCACGCACGCACACGACACAAATTCACAAGGTTAGAAAATTTTTGTAATTAATATTAAATATAAACAATCATCTTTTTAATGTAACTTAGTTTTAATTTTTTTTTTATGAATAAATGTAATTTTTTTTATATTTTAAATGAAGATTCTTCTAACTTCTATTGAGAGTACAAATTAGTTCGGTCTGTTTCCCTAAAGGTGGTTTCAGCTGTTGTGAATGGTTCATAGTGACAGCTGATTTTGGCGGTTTCAGAGAGGTTAAACATCTGCTAATAATATTCAATTTATATCGCTTTGAGTCTCATACAAAAACCTTGATTTTTACTGTATTTGAAATATCGAATTTTGTGTTAATCAAGCAGCATTTGCGGGAGGTTTTGATTTTCTGCTTTAATTGGAAGAAAAGTGCGGCTGAAGCTCATCGAATGCTTGTCGAAGTTTATGGTGACACTGTTCCAACTCATGTACATGATAAATCATTTAGGGAATGATTTCGACGTTTCAAGGCTGGAGATTTCAATGTTGAAGACAAGCCTCGCTCTGGACAGCCAAAAAAATTTGAAGACTAAGAATTAGAGGCATTACTTGAAGAAGATCAGAGTCAAACGCAAAAGGAGTTTGCAGAATCATTGGGGGTAACTCAACAAGTCGTTTCTGTATGATTGAGAGCCATGGGAATAATTCAAAAACAAGAAAATTGGGTATTTTATGAATTGAAATCGAGAGACGTTGAAAGGCGATTTTTCACTTGCGAACAGTTGATTCAAAGACAACAGAGAGAAGATTTTTTTGTATCGGATTGTGACTGGAGATGAGAAGTGGATATTCTACAACAACCCCAAGAAGAAAAAATAGTACGCTAAGCTCGGTCAATCAGTGCCATCGATCTCAATATTAACACCACGGCCGAACATTCATGATTCGAAGATCATGCTCTGTATCTGGTGGAACCAAAAGAGTCTTGTTTACTATGAGCTGCTGAAACCTGGCGATTCCATTACGGGCGGTCGGTATCGGCTACAATTGATTCGTTTGAGCCATTGTGAGAAAAACGGCCGGAATACGAGCAAAGACATGATAAAGTTATTCTTCTTCATAACAACGCTCAGCCTCATGTTGCTAAAGTCGTAAAAAAATATTTGGAAACGCTCAAATGGGATGTTTTACCGCACCCGCCGTATTCTCCGGACATTGCTCCTTCTGATTACTGGTGGTTCCGGATGCAGCAGTGGAAGGATGCAGCAAGTCACTTCATCTTCCGGTTCATTTCTTTCGCCGAGAAATCGAAAATTGGATCGTCTCCAAAGACAAGTTTTTTCGAGATGGAATTCGAAAATTGCCTGAGAGATGGGAAAAAGTAATAGGCAGCGATGGACAATACTTTAATTGATCTGTTCATTCATTTTGTTTTGAAATAAATGCACAAAAAACGGACCGAACTAATTTGTACTCCCAATATTTTTAAATCACCACTCGTATCGTGTTCCCTTTAATACCTGAGATCGCACGAGATCCAGTTACAAGTCAAAAGAATTAAGTTTCTTGATCTAAAAAATAGGATCGACGTTCGCACTCTATCGGAACAGGTGTCAGCATTCTTTCGGGATGTTGACCCATATTCTGGGACTGAAAAGGTGCGTGCGACTCACAGCTATTGACCTCTGTGCGTATATCTGTGAAATTGAGTCTAATCGTCCTTTCATATCCTCTCCATTCTTCCTCATTGTTTCCTTGACTAAATTTTCAAGGGCTTGGATAAGTAACAATAGCAAAGATAGTTTGCGATAATGGAAGATGTATGAAAAATTTGCAAACCGATATGAGAAAAGAATTTTATAACAAACATACAAAAGCTCTTAAAAAAAACACAATATAAATCATTATTTAACATATTCCATAATGAAAGCATCGGTTGTCGAACAGTTCAATCGTACGTTGAAAAATGATATGTAGAAATAATTTACACACAATGGAAATTACAAATGGATCGACTTGCTACCGCGTCTCGTGTCATAAAAACATCGAACTATCGGTATGCGACCTATCGATGTGACTTCCACAATCGCCGACAAATTCTTAAATACGATGTATAGTAACGTAAAAGCTCTGAGTGACTCGATACGTGTGAATAAATTTAAGACGATCTTTGAAAAAGATTACACGCCAAATTGGATCATGAAGGTATTTAGAATCATCAAAATACAAAAAACTAATTCTGTGACGTATCTTCTGGAAGATTACCGCAGAAAACTTGGAGGATTCGAGTATGAGCTGCATACTCATCGCGTCGCTAATCCCGACGTATATTTAGTTGAAAAGGTTTTATTTGAAAAAGGAGACAAGATTTACATGAAATAATTGGGATTTGATAATTTACATAACTCTTGGATACATAAAGACAATGTGTTATAAAAATAAAATTTATTACAAATTGTTATAAAAATAAAATTTATTATAAATTTTTATTATAAATTGTATTCTTTTTCCCTATATAAATATGTATTAAATACATACTACTACAAACATATTAAATATACAAACATAATATTATACACAAACATATTATACATATAAAAACATACACAAGGATATTTAAACATTATTATGCATTATATACAAATGTGTTTTATTAAAAGTACATAAATACGAAAAAAAATGAATTTATATTTTATAATGCTCCCATGACAGCGTGTCGATAGAATTTGATACAATCGTTTGTTGTCTACGGACTTAGAGCGATTTTCATTTCGGATACTATGTACACGTCATGCAATTTAGATCTTATGCAAAATTGTTGTCACTTCATTTCAATTTCATTATTTAGACATTGCGTATAATCATCGAATGTTATTGATCTCGCTATAACATTACTTTTGACTTCTTTTGCCTTCTTTGTATCTTTCTTCCCATCAACGCGCAAGGCATACATTTTTGCTCTAAGCCCAATGAATTCGGTCATGATTGCGCTATTCTTTTCGTCTTTCATTAAGCCTAGAACTTTTTTATTTGCTAGCGGAATGTCGTAAGCATTGTAATCGCTCGTATCGAACCTATTGATATTGCGTTTCATAATATCGTACATGTCATCACATTTGATATGATAAATTATACTATCCGTATCAATGTACATAATTTTACAATTTTCGCGAAACAGCGGTGCCATATACTCGTGGTGAAATTCGTATAAACACATCTTGGATATATCGAGGATGCACATTCCCTTGTATATCGGTTTGTCGAACTTCACCTCGAGTTTCCGCATTTCTATCGTGACCAGATTCTCGGAAAAAACGCTGTGACTGTGAAAATTCTGTTTCACAATCATTGCCTTTGCGCCATACTGTTCGTCTCAACGCATCACGAGTCGCACATCGACATGGTTACGCACGTTCCCATAATTTTGCCGAAAATTGCGTTATTCATAAGTTTGTTCATAAATTTTTCTCGAATTCATTGTTCGCGAGTTTGAAATTTGTATTGAGTTCAATATAATTGCGAAGTCATGAAGATTGCACGAATACAATAGTATACGGTGAACTTTTGTGATACGGAGGCCGTGGCAAGTACACTGCTGCAGATTGCGATAATATATGACATAATACTTTTTATCATACAATGTCGTGAGAAGCTTATCTTCTCGCTTATCAGATGGCTTCTCGCGCATCGGATAAAACGGTAAATCGGAATGCGCATCATGGAGGTTGCGAATACTTCAAGTCCATCTTAAAAACGTAACCTAACCTAACCTTGGCAATGGTCATAAATTGTCTACCTATACCTCGTCGACCTATTGAAAATCGGCTTACAGCAATGGTTGACATATTGTCCAATCACAAGTTGTTGATATCATACATCAGGTATGTCGATGGATCGTACGATTGTATGTACTTAGCCTGCGCATACCTGTTTGAACTTGATTCAGACCACCATGTATACCAGGTTCGATAAATAGAACCATATCAATGTCGGTAAGAAGTTCGAAATTGATGCGAGTATGTTTCAACATTGTATAAAACCCAGTAGTGTACAATAATATACGGGGTCGAGTTCATAATAATAACTGGTATCCCGAAAAATTTCAAATACAGAGTGCGTCACCAAAATCCGGACGAATTTCAATTTAAATTTTCCATTATATTGTGCCTCAGCCAGAGGTTGGTGTTAGCGTCCGAAAAAGCCTGATGCTTCTAGTAAACAGTCATATTCTTAAATGCTGCGATGTTGAAATCAAATGCGGAGTATAATCGAAGAGCCGCGATCATCGAAGGCCTTCGTGTTGAGTGCTCACGGAAATAATTCGATTCTTTGAATATCCGAGATCAACCATTTATGACGTTGTGGTAAAATATATGGCTTTAGAACAGTCCAACGAAAGTTCCAGTATGCCAGCGAGGAATAGTTACTCGAAAGAACGCACCGCGAGAATCGCAGTCGTTGAAAAGGCTCAAGCGCTGATTTCGGATGACTCAGAGCAATTGTTGCGAAAATTAGCATCGATTGTTGCGATTGGTGTAAGCGAGTCAACAAGGCATCGAATTGCCGAAGAGGACCTTCGATATAAATCATACACATTAAAGATACGACAGATGCTCTCTGAGGCTGTCAGAAGCAGCCGAGTTGCTCACCTCGGCTCCTATCAGCTCAAATTTAAATTCCTTGGACTATGTATGTGTAGTTGAAAAGATCACAAACAAGGCTTGGCATCCTAATGTCATTAAGGACTGCTATTAAGGCAGTTTCGTTGGCATGGACAGCGCTACATTATAACGTGCGTGCGAATGCTTCAGACCGATAATAGAGGCCATCCATCATTCAAGCTAATGGAAGATATATCGAATAATTGTGCTCTACAGGAATTCCCCAAGTGTTATATAAAAGGATTTTTTTATAATATTTAATTTTTCATTAAAAACATTTTGTTTAAAGATTGTTCGATTTGTCCGGATTTTGGTGACGCACCCGTATCGGTCAACAGCAATACATCTGTTTTTAAGTATCATTTTAAGGTCGCTATATTCATCGAGCGTTTGAATGGCGACAATACATTCACGGCAGATGCGTAATCACTTTCGAATACAGTATCACCTGTCAATGAGCTATAAAATAATTCGCACGATGGTAATTCGGTTTTCTCTAACTTTTCAACAGTCAATATATATATATATATATATATATATATATATATACTATACTATAACTAAGTTAAT
>NW_012130091.1:907035-920618 GCF_000143395.1 Atta cephalotes
TTATTTAATTATATATATATATATATATATATATACATACCGGTTGCAAAAGTACTTCTTGTGCCCATATTTATTTGTGAGCTCACAAGGCGGAACAGATCCTTGATTCATGTCTTGTATTATCGTTGCATGGATCCTCCACGTACAAGAGATTGACATGTGCTTGCCTCTCTTTCAATAGGTGAGTCATAATAGAAGAATTTCTTTTTGCTTCTCGATGGTGTAGACGTTGATAGAGATGTCGTTAAAACTTTCAAATCTTTTAATTTGACTCAACGTCATTGGAAACTGAATGATGACCTATGAAATTTAGCACTGTAGAATAATGCAGATATGAGAATTCTCGATTCTCTGTGTTCTAGCTGGATGTAGAGCGGCCACTACTGACTATGCGAAGTATGTGTTGCCTAAAGATTGCACATTGATTGCCACTCTCTTCATTTTAATTTCTCGCGGGAGTTCGATATAGCATCCTGCGTGCAATGGATTGAACTTGTTCATGTTGACAGTCAAATTCAGGATACGCGACAGCATTCATCCGCGCTATCGCGCTCCTGAAATTCCTCCAGCGATGTCAGGATAGGCTTGATGACGCACGTATCACTCTTCTAAATTAGACAAATAGAAGAATTCATAATTTTTCATATTAACACTTTTATTCGTGCATTTATCACCTCACACAAATTCGCCATTAAAAGCAGTAAAAAGTTTAGCTTGATATTATCGTATCTCTGATATTATATAATAACATCTCGCACACGTTCCAGCACTATTTCTCTCGCATCTCCGAGGAATTGGCGAGGCTCGATCTGTCCAGAATTTATCACGACAGTCAATATACGATTTTCGATTTCACGCCATCGGAGTTCTGCCTCTGTACCAGGCACCCACTTGCACAAAGCGTCCGCGCACCGTATCCTTCAAACTTTCAAGTCGCGCGATATGAGCGATCAACGATTGTTTAATACCAATCGATAATCGCGGGCGTTTAACACGACTCTTGTTCTTCCAGTGATTCGATGAAATTATCGCACTTTTCACGTGACTACTCTTCTCGCGTATTCAAGCGATTTGCGCCAAATCACATTCCATTTGATCCATATTAAAATGTACTGTTTTTCACAGTCTAAATTAACTAAAATATAATTTTCACAGTCACTAAAAAGTATAATTTTTTTTTTGCACAGTCGCTTTAAATGTCTTTCACATTGTGCAAATAGGGTATAGATTACACGGTAATATCTGATACAACGGATCTCTTTCCTTACAGTACATACCAATAATAATATACACAATAGTAATAAACACATGTCTACTGATAACATGTTGTCAAACAGCGTACAGATGTGAAAATAAATCATGCAATCTTATGCTGCACGATGAGCAAAACTTGTCACGATCTGAAGAAGTATAATAAAAAGTATATCGCACATCTTGTTTGTTCTATCCAAAATATTGACTTTAGCTTGTGTTATCGAATGACTTGTTATTTCAAAATAATATCACTGTCATTGTCATTTTTATAACATGAATCCGAGATGCCATAATCTGATTCTTATTCTGATTCTTCTTCTGCTTCTTCTAAATCAATTTCCATTTCTTCTAAATCAATTTCTTCTTGAATTTTATATTTTGCTTCTATTTCTACATCTTCACGTTCCATCTTCTTAAGTAAAAGAATTTAAGGAAATCTTGACGAAAAAAATTGAAGATACACGCATACGTATTCCTTCGAATCTTTCAATTCCACCACTGAGAGGGAGTATACAGATCTCTCCACTTTTATGCTATTACTAAAGGTAGGAGTTGCATTTGATGAAAATTCGAGAATCTTTCTTCGTACATTCTTTTTTACTTTGTATCTTCTAGCTGATTCATAGTAGGGTTTAGTGACGCCTACACTAATAACTAGCATATTCGTAAACGATAAGTAAAATTCCACATTGAATACTGCCTGAAAAACTAATTTTTGAAAAAGATATCGATCTCTTAGAAAAAAGCTTCGATATAATCAGAGTGCATTTTTAAAATATGTGTCATTGCATTACTTAACGTTGGATTGATGGCAGTTACATTGAATACACTGTCTAAAAAAAATTCATTTTTTGAAAAAAGATAATGAGACAGACTTTATTGTCATTGGCGCCAATCCCTTAGATAAAAAAGTTTCGATATCGTCAAAGTATTCTTACTAGCATTTTGGTATACTTCAATTAAGTTGTAACTATTCTTCGAAATATAATATATATGAACAAATATTTCCTCCATTTTAGGAAGGAAACACTGTTTAAAACAACACTCCGGACAACGCATTAGTCACTTTGAGAAAATCGAATAGTAAAAGCTCTTGAAAGTATACGATTAAAAAAAAAAATGAATTACTACGTTCAAGAGGATAAAGCATGTGAAAAACAGTAAATATCTATAAAAAATATCTATAATGTTTTTATAAATTTTTTATATTTTTTTCTGCAGCTTACTTATTTATTATTCTTTTTACAGAACATCTTACTCGAAACTACGCAATACGCAACTCATTTTGGGGAAGAGGTTCGCATCTAGGCAAGTCAATAAGTTAGAAAATCTATCAGAGGGCACTCGCAGTGTCATATCACATTACTTTTTGATATGTAGCATCTCTCAACTGATTACTGTCAAATTTTGAGCGGAATTCAGCGTGTTTCATTTCTGTAGATGATTAAAGCGAACAACTTTTGTATTTTTTGCAAAATAGAAAAAAACGAGTTTTATGCAGCGATCAAACATCTACATATGAAAGGTTTAACGCCAAAAGAAATCAAAGCTAAGTTGGATAATGTTCATAGCACATTACACCAACGTTTGCGACTGTATACAATTGGGTGAACGAATTTAAACATGGTTATATATCCACATGTGATGCACCTCGGGACGTCCAATTGAGGCTGCTACGTCAGAAATCATCGATAAAATCCATGATATTGTTTTGACTGATCGACGAGTGAAAGTGCGCAAGCTTGTTGAGACCACATATTACTTGGCACAGTGATTTCAATTTTGCACGAACAATTGGATATGAAAAAGCTATCGATAAGATGGGTGCCGCGTTTACTCACTGTGAACGACAGTGTAACGATTTCAAAACAATGTTTGGAGATGTTTCAACGTAATCCAGATGAATTTCTGCGTCGATTCATTACTGTGAACGAAACATGGATTCATTACTTCACACCCGAGACGAAGGAACAGTCAAAACAATGAACTTCACTAGATGCACCAATTCCGAAGAAGGCGAAGACTATAAAGTCGGAAAGGTGATGGCCACAGTTTTTTGAGATGCACGCGGTATAATTCATATCGATTACCTTCCGTCGAAGCAAACAATCAATGGCGATTACTACACAGCCTTATTGAATCGTTTCAACAACATTTTAAAGAAAAAACTTCCTCATTTGACGAAGAAGAAAGTACTCTTCCATCAAGACACGAATCCTATAATGCACGAATTCACGTGCCCGGCACCGATAGCCAAATTCAACGAATTTCGCTAATTGTTTCCCCATCCAGCACATTCGCCAGATTTAGCCCCTTGCCACTATTTCCTGTTTCCAAACCTGAAGAAATGGTTCGGAGGAAAGAGATTCACCATCAGAGAGTAGTTCATCGCCAAAATAGAGGCTTATTTTGAAGAATTGGACAAATCACATTATTCGGACAGCTTGAAAAAGTTGGAGAATCGTTGCATCAAATGTATCGAGCTGAAAGGAGATTATGTGAGAGATAAAAATGAATTGATAAAAAAAATGTTTATTATGTTTTTCTAAAAATTTATTGACTTGCCTTCATACATCGCATAAATATCTAAAAATTGACATCAAGGCATCATATTATACCCTAGTAATATGTATTGGAGACATTATATTTCCAGGAGGAATTATATATATTTCCATGGCCGATACAACGTGATTAACACAATAATACAACAGTGTGCGGATATGGAAGAATTCGTGCAGTCAACATCACTGATTACACTGTGGGAGATTCATGACCTTATTGTGAAAATTGTAAAAATACCAAACGAAAATATAGTAAAATTCCCATCGCACGATACTTCTATACATGAAGCTTTCAACTATATTGTTTATGCTGGATCGAACATTGAGCATGCGAGTCTGGATAATGCGGAATGTACATAAAGTTAATGAAAAATTTCGACAATTTATGACTATTATACGCCAAAACTCTATTAATAATAAATGTGATGCGTTAAAAAAATTGCGTGAAATTTATGATGAAATTTTAGTCGTCGAGTGAAAATTATTAATATATGCTATTGATAAAATTGTAGACGCTGCAAATTGTAAATATTATTATTCTTAAAGTAAAAAATAAATTAATGTTTTGTAAAAAAAATGTATATAAAAATGTATATAATATAATATATATATATAAATGTATAATATATAAATATATAATATAATGTATAATATAATATTCAATAAAAAAATGTATAATAAAATATATTACTCAATTTTTAAAATTATTTTCAATCTCCTTTTTCCCTTTGCCTCTATTCAGCAGTTTAGAATATATGATAAGAACTACTATATGATAAGAAGGCGGCTTTTCCTCAAATAAATTAATTAAATTATTGAAATAAAAATTGAATAATAGAAATTATAATTTCTAATCTTTTTATCTAGGTTTCTTCCACAATCCTAAAATATTATTTCGCTTCCTTTCTATGATGTCATCTGCTTGTCACATTACTTCAAAATCTGCATGTTTCTGTTTTTCCTTATTTCGAGTGGAAACGAATCTTCTCCCTTTCCTTAAGGAAAAAGTGGGACAGAAAGAACAACGAGCGAGAGAGAGAGAAGGAATAAATCCTCTTTCCCCCTCTAATACGGACTATGGCGATGCGCTTCTCCCTGCCTCGGACCCAGCACTGTATGCACTTCCCCCTCCCCCCTCCCCCTACTCACACACATATACATATCATATATACGTATACATAATAGCACGTGGGGATTTAAAATCGGTGTAACTATCTTACTTTTCTCAGAAGTTTTTATTACAAACTCAAAAATAGTCATGTAAATCGCGTGAGAACTCTACTTACATATATCAGGTATGTAAATATGAAACCGGAATTTACCAATAGATGGCCATAGCTGTCAATGTAGTTGCCGTCAGATGGCGCCATTGACGCCGTTTCCTTGTTCTGACAAAGATTTTCAACTCACAACAATACAAGTTTCACAACAGTATAGTTTGTAATAGCGTTGAACATGTTGAATTTTGTGCCTGGAAATTACGATTTGCGAACAGCATTGATTTTCTGTTACCATTTGAAGAAAACTGCTGTAGAATCGCATCGAATGCTTGTCGAAGTTTACGGTGAGCATGCTCTTGGTAAATCACAGTGCTTTGAGTGGTTTAAAAAATTCAAAAGTGGCGATTTTGACGTGAGAAACGAAGAACGTAGAAAACCACCGAAAAAGTTTGAAGACACCGAATTGTAAGCATTGTTGGATGAGGATGACGCTCAAACTCAACAACTCGCGGATCAATTGAATGTGACACGAAAAGCTGTCTCCATACGTTTGAAATCCATGGGAAAGATCCAGAAGATGGGAAAATGGGTTCCACATGAACTGAATGAAAGACAGCAAGAAAACCGAAAAACCACTTGCGAAATGCTGCTCGCCAAGTACAAAAGAAAATTCATCATTTCTCTATCGAATTGTGACTGGCGATGAAATGTGGATATATTTTTTGAGAATCCTAAGTATAAAAGATCATGAGTAACTCCAGGCGATCCATCGACTGCAAGGCCAAATATCGCTATGGACGGAAGACAATGCTCTGTTTGATGGGAAAGGTGTGATTTATTATGAGTTAAAAACCTGGCGAAATCGTTAATACTGAACGCTACCGACAACGAATGATCAATTTGAATCAAGCTTTGTGTGAAAAACGACCGAAATATCAAAAAAGGCAACGCAAAGTGATTTTGCTTCATGATAATGCATCACACACAGCAAAACTGGTCAAGGAAACGATTGAGGCATTTGGTTGGGAAATACTTTCGCATGCGGCTTACTCACCAGACTTGCGTGTCTCATCGATAATAAGTAAAGCAAATAAATGGTAATCGGCTCTGTCCGTATATTATACTAATTATACTAATTTAATACATCATTCATTGAATTACATCGCTAAAATTAAAATAATTTAATAAAAATTACTAGTTAGAACGTGTATCTAGAGTCCTAGATTTATAAGATTTTTTTTTGCGACTGATTTATGTCAGTATTAAAAAGTACTAAAAAAGATATTAAAAATTACGTCGTTTGTACGAACAGAGGTGCGATTCCGTAACTGTCGATAGGCGTGTAAAATAGTTACAGAATATAGGCTCAGGAGACGCAATTCTGTAACTTTTAACGATGTTTATCGGTATCACTAACCAACGTTTAGCGCTTGCACGACTGACAGAGATAAATCAAGACTATTCTAAAAATCATATATATCAATACGTTACAAGCGACATTCATCGATAATGTATAGACAGATCAAAACGTAAAAAAAAATTATTTTAGCCAACAGCTCTAAAAGAAATGTAGGCAGTTTTAAGATGTTTAGTATACATCCACGTGTATGACGAATTAGTACATAGGATTGGCAACATTACCTCATAAAAATAATCGTTATCATTACCATTCTTTTTCCTCGTTTCCATTACTCATTATTGATTTGCAAAAGTAAGTTTTTACCGTTATCATTATTATCATTATTATCATTATTCAAAATATAACGAATCGTTATTTCTTCATTATTTTTTTTTCTTGGCACTAATAGAATATTATATATAGATTTTTGCAGTAAATGTAAAAAGAAATGTCAAAATTCTATTTTTTTAGTAGAGGAATAGAGCTCAACAAATATATGCCTATAGTAAACATTGTGCGTTATTTTCATGAATGAAATAGATGCTGCCATAATATATATTGCATTTTTGTAATTTTTATACTTAAATAAATTTATTTTTCATATTATTTTTAATAAAATATCTTTAAATTACGTTTAACTTTTAATACATATACAACCGATCACAAAAAGATTGCAACAATTTTTCGATGGGAATGCAGCATGGTGGAAAGGATAACAGGTGTATGCAGTTTGCAAGTATCTCTTTATGAATTTCTGTCTGTCTCTACTATGAATGTCGATAAGAGACTAATGACTTTTACACATTAGCGCGATACGCGACGCGCGACATCCAGATTGCCTTCACTCGAATGTATCTATATATCATTTTATCCTTTTGTTCACCAAATGATAAACGAGTATAAATAATACATGAGTGCACATGGATAAATTTCCGAATACAATCCAATAAGCATATATATAATTTTTCCAAGTATCGCGACGTCGCAGCAAAAGTTGGGCAAAGTTGAACATTTCTCGTACGCGACAAGCGAATGAATTGAGCTGCGCATGGCTACACAAAAAGCAGAATTAATTGAAAAATGTGATCTTGAATAATGAAACTTGATTCCTAGGATGGAAAGTGGGAAGTAAAAAATTTCTCCATTAATTTCAAGGATAAAATATTCACTTTTCACTTTTCATCTTAGGGATAAAATTATGATTACCCTTATATATTATAATCCCTTATATATTATTATTTACCCACGTTTAATATTCAATGAACAACAAGATAATAATATATCGATGCACTCGAGTGAAGACAACTTGGATATCGCATATTGTGTGTCACGCATCGCTTTGCAAGAGCCGATACACATGCGGTACAGAAACTAACTAGGTAACTAGAAACCGTGCAAATCGTGCCGCTTGCTTCTTTTTTCCTCTATTAAGATGCGATTACACATGTAGCGCGGTACAGAAACTAACTAAAAAAAGAAAGTAACTATAGGAATCAAACCATGCTGCTTGCTTTTTTCCCCTTCTATTACATGCGTGGTAAGTGGTACGGACTAGTGATAAATAAACTTTAATATGAATTTTTTAGCCAAGTGTGAAACGCTAAACATGGGGCGACATTCATAATCCGTTTTTATTTTAAAACTATCTTAAATAATGTCTTAAGATGCTAATACAGTCCTCGGATTGACATCTTAAGACTGTACTTAAGACAGTCTTAAATGTAAGAATCGAATATGAATACTTTCTATGAATCTTTCCTTGTTTAATGCACTTTATATTTCTTTTTCTATAGAAATTTTTACATTTAAGACTGTCTTAAGTACAGTCTTAAGTACTGTCTTAAGTACAGTCATAAGTTAATCCGAGGAATATCCAAGTCTCTTATCGACATTTGTAGACAAAAACGAGATTTAGAGAGAGATATTTGCAAACTGCACACACTACGTTATCCTTTCCACCATGAATGCAGCCTACTCACCATGCAATTAGTTCTTATTTGTGGATCCATGAATAAGAACCAATCGCTCGATGAGCAAGTTGCATCGAAAAAAAAGTGTTGCAACCTTTCTGTAACCGGCTGCACAATTTTCTTTTACTGTGCATAATGGATCGTTTGTGTGTGGGTTAATTTCCATAATTTTTGCAAATATACAAAAATTATGAATAGATTTTTATATATATTTTAACATCTTTGAAAAACTTTATGAAATTATATATTTAAAAAGAAGGAAAATATAGAAAGAATTATTTATAATAGCTAAGTGCAATATTTCCAAGAAAAGAAATAAGATACGAATTCCAAGCAGAACAACAAATCATTTTGATATCATAATGATTTGTTCTGTACACACACACACACACACACACACACACACACACAACAAAAATAAAAAAAAGAAAACAAAATAAACAAACTAAGTAAAAGAAAAAGTAAAAATTAAAAAAATTTATAAAATGGAAACTTATTGTTTATAAAATTCTTCATTTTGAATAGGAACGTAAAATCACATAGAATCATACATGCATGGAAAGCGTTGCAGTAGCGAACAGGCTAAACGACTGATGTACCCGAGCTCTTTCTAAGTTTTGTCCCTCCATCACATTTCTTCAGGAATGCAGGAATAGTTCAACCAACACAAGCGAGAGATCAAAATGCAAGCGCCAATATACGGCAACTTTGTTAGTGTAATAAAAGATTTTTTTTAAAAACATTCGACATTATTACGATATTTTTCACGATGACATCATGAATATAATTTTGTAATGTTGTCAAATGGTATGTATAATGATATAAAATTTAAATGTATGCTGTAATTCTATACTTGCTATAATATTCATCTCTCTCTCCTATCCATTGTGATTCTATACTTATCATAGTATTCATGTTCTCTCTTCTTCCCGTTATATTCTGTTCCATGTTCTTTTTTCTTCTTGTTCACAATTTTATTAAATAAATATGGTATTTGTTTTACGATTTTTTAATGATATGACTTAATAATTTTAATTTAGCAACTAATTATTATATAATAATATTTTTAGTAATGTAATATAAATAGCTAAGCGTTCTTAATTATCAAACTATTATAAACTATTGAGTAGATATTGAACACTTATTGAACTCGTCGTATTACACTGAACAGCTATCATAGACTACTAGTAGTAGACTATTAGTTCACATTCTAATAGAATTTTTATCATAAATTTTGTGCAAAGTGTTTGCAGCATCGCGTTTATTAATGATACAACTTTGTCTTAAAAATGATACAAAATATTTGTATTTTTCTAACACCATGCATACATTATAGTTTATAGCATGCTCGATTCATTGCTTGAAATCAATTAAAAACAGTACGATTGTTGGTTTCATGTACAAGCATATACCATACAATAACAATTTTACACTTATCATATACTTTAACAAGTTCAGATCTTGAATGTGTAGTGATGATGATGATGATGGAACAGTTGACTGCATTAATCATTCAATATCTGCACGTCTCACAATGAATGCTTTCCACGTAGCATGAGACAGGATTATGCGGTTGCCTCGATTGATCGCAATTTCTACATCAAAGGATCCACGACAATTCCGATGTCCGAGAACGCTGTCAATGTCAATGCATATCTCCTCAAAATGTGAGATATATAGCGAGGTTTCGAAGATGTACGAGAATGCGCTGTAGAAAATAGAAAACATGTAAATAGACCTCAGAAAAATACATAATGTATAAAATGTATATCAAAATTTTATAAAAATGGAATAAACTTATTATCTCTCGCACGCCTCATCCTGTTGAATTGGAACGTAACAGTTCATAGCGTGAGACGTTTTTAAGGATAGTATATACTCTGAATACAGCAGAAGCTTCTATATCTGCTATATGTACAATAGTAGAAGAGGTTCATAGACTGTAATAAGACTTATGTATCATAAGTTTTTTTTTTAAATAGTGATTCCCATTTCAAATTTTCAGAAGCTTCGTATTCCATTGAATCCTCAGCGTATGTAGTGAGCCAACTGAATCAGTAATGTCGCCATAAATCTCATTATTAATTAGTACTCACCATTTCACATTTTCCAGTAACATATCCAAGTTTTTATTATTGAAAATTATTATTTTCGCATCAAGAATTATTTCAGTTTCGTCTCTATGTGTGTGCGATTTTACTTTAATATAGATATCATAATTTTATCACATTGAAGTAATATATGCTCCATAATGTCTGTGTGGATGAGCTTCGCTGTATGTTCCATCAGTAACATCATAAATTGTACAATGACATATAAGAAGATTTAAATTTACGTAATCATCAAACTTAGAATCACACTCATTGATATATTTATGTCTGCTATATCTTATGCTTGGTACACCATATATTACTGCAGAGTAAGCACGTTTCGAAATCCAAGTTTTTTATGCTGCGACTCAAGTGCATCATCGATAATATTGTTTATTAATTTCATACAGAGCACATAAACGTACAATTCTTATTTAACGTTTAAAGTATAACATCCTCACATTTTTTGATGCGATGACTGCAATAACTGCTTAAAGGTCTCTTTCATGCGTTTGCTATATCATTATTTTTATATATCATTTATTTTTATATTTTCATTTTTTTATTCATTTATTTTTTTTCTTTCGGATGGTATATTTAATGTAGAATTTTACTTAGCTTTACAAATATGCAAGTTAATTTTCAGTAATTGCTATCAAGCCTACATTAAACTATACAATGACATATATATAAGAATGCACATTGATGATATCAATTTTTTTTATATCTAAGAGATCAGCATCAGCAACAATAAAGTCTATCTGTCCACATATTCTTTTCAAAAATGAGTTTAGGCAGTGTGTTCAATGTGAAATTTTACGTATCTTTATATAGTGTTAATTTTTCAGAGTAATGTTGTAACGAATAATAGTTTTCATACAGACGTACGTCACCAGTATCTAAGTTATTCTAATTGCAAAGAATTCATTCCTCGCATATCTTTAATGTTAAAAATGTGATGTCTTTTAAAAGACCAATAACTGTTGATTAACTGATTCTTTAGATAAAAATAAATATTTTATTTCTTTGAACAACCTATGTTCACTGTTACATTATCAAATTATTGCTTAATAACAATCTTTATTGTTATAACAGGATTAAATTATTGCAATATGGTTCTGTCTCAATTATTGTGATCAATCATAAACTTTTTATTGATATGATAAATTCATGACATTCGCTATATCATTTCTAAATATATTTCATACAATTATACATTATTAATTTAGTTTCTTTTTTTTATTCTTTTCATTTTTTATTTTACATGTATTTTATAAAATTTAATTATAGGAAATATTAATTTTATTTATAAAAGATTTGTTCCTGATTTGACATGCTTATAAATAAACTTTATTAAGAAATAATATATGCATGCATATGTTATATATACTATAAATCGTATAAAAAAGTTTTTATAATTAGATAAATAAATTTTAGTTCCATTAATTTTAGTTCAATTAATAAGTAAATGAAAGCTTATAATGGACCAAAGTTGATCTTATTATTTCAATATTTTAGTATGAATTTATACAGAATGAATTTATATAAGTACACTAGACAATTCCATAAACTGTGCAATGAAGTCCTCTCTTGAAACGCAGTCATGACTAAAACTATAATAATATTAATAGTATTATATTATATAATTGTGTGTTCATATATTGTGTGTCCCCTAGAAAAACAATGTTCACTCATCAATTATTGGTTTTCAATATTATTTAAAGCGCAAACTATTCACATTTCATAATAGAAGTTTTATCATAAATTTTTTGTGAAAAGTACCTACAACACTGAATTTACTGATAATACTTTTGGCGTAAAAAATCATTTCTTCACTCATATTGTTTACATATTGACACAGTTCAAAGTACACGTACTCCACGCAATGTTTCAGTTCGAAAAAAAATAGTCGAACAGGCTTCATGTACATACAGACATGTATCAAGTTATGACAATTTTGCATTAAATGCAACACGTATTATAATAAGTTCTGCAATAAAAAAGATTTCAAAGACCCATGTGAAAAAAGCAATTTCAGGGATCGAATAAACAAAATGATACACAATTGCCGGATTTATATCTTATAGTTTGTAACATCATAATTTGTCTGTATTTGTATTGAAAGTGACCTAATTAAAGTCCAGATGTTTGTAATGGATTTTGTGCTCAATTGTTATTAGTATTAATTATTTAACTTTTAAACGATAATGTTAAAAAAATTCATGTATACGCGCGCGCGCGTTCATTCGTCCAATATAAACATGTATACGTACATACGTACGTACTAATGTGCATAGGTACATGTTTAATTTAATTTAAATTTAATTTATTTATGCATTATAAAAAAACCATAAAACCATAAAAAACAAAAAACGATTATAGAGTTAAACGAGAAAAATTGTGTACAAGGTGTACAAGGGCACAAAATGGTGAGGCACCAGCAAAGTCTGCTGCTCTAACTCCTACCAGAAAATGAAAGTAAAGAATTACAGTATAAACAGTATGTATAGTGTATAGTATGAAAGTTGGATTTCAAAATATAAAAACGTAACATGACATAGCATAAATTTAAGATACATTAATATTGAAAATTAAAAACAAGACTGAACACAATAATAATGGACAAGTAGTAAATCGGTAGCATATAATAACAGTGTGGGAAGGCTGAGAGACGACGCAGATCCAAGAGAGAACGTCTACGATCATAAATAATATAAAAATCATATAAAAATATGATTCAGCGCTCCGCAAAAAGTAAGATACATTATTGAATATACACATATGTACGTTCATACATCGGGCAATGTTGCAGTCGTTCAGACGGTTCGCTACTGCAATGCTTTCCAAGCATGTACGATTCCATGCGATTTTACATTCCTATTCATTAAAATGAAGAATTTTATAAACAGTAAGTTTTTATTTTATAAATTTTTTTATATCTTTTTTCTACAGTATGTTTATTTGTTCTCTTTTGTCTCTACTATCTATCTATCTACCTATCTATATAGATTGGATTGTCCGGAAAGTTCGTGCTGATTTTGAAGGAAAATTGAAACGCAGAAGATTTAAATTTTAGTATACATTTATTA
>NW_012130091.1:921408-927958 GCF_000143395.1 Atta cephalotes
TATATATATATATATATATATATATATATATATATATATAAAATTTTTCTTTGCAGAGCATGTTTTGTAATAAATCCCATCATACATACTTGTATATTGGGAAGATTTACACTTCTACAGCTTATAAATACCTGGATGTCGGAATCGTCGTGGCACCTGTGTCTTTTGTGGAAATTGCAATTGGCGACAACCAAGATAATAACATAATCTTACCTCATGCAATGTGGCAGGCTTTCACCGAAAGATGCGCGGATATTGGGCGGTTTGTGCAATTAATCGCACCTTCATCATTATCGGTCCAAAATCTTGTAAAATAGAAATCATAAAAATGCATGAATACGATCAAATTAACACTGCGATACATGTCTGTATATGAAGCCATCAACCGTACTCTTCATGTTCAAACTTAAACATTGCGTCAAAAACGTATATTGAACTGTGCCAGTATATCGTCAATGAAAAATTTAAATATTTTGTAACACTTTTAAATAAAAATTGTATCGATCGATAAATGCTGCTGTAGATTTTTTGCGCAAAATTATAATAAAATAATTATAATAAAAAATCAAATATAGAGTATAAGTTAATAGTAGAGTTTATGCTTTAGATAATATTGTAAACAGTATGAAAAGTAAATATACATTTTATTGCTAATCGGAAGCAGCTTAAAATTCGATTTAAAATTAATTAAATTAAATTAAATTCCTGCTTATAAATATTGTAAGAACTATATATTGTAGAACTATTATATAACAATAAACGCATATTTAAATTATATCTGTGAATAAAATATTATTCATTCCTTTCTAATTATCATCTATATCATCATATTACGCGCGCCGCCAGCATCATCGCGCTCGATGGTACTATCACGCCCATATTAAACGTTCGTTCTATTTAAATCTTTAAATAAAAAAACATATGATAAAATATTTTTGTGTGTGAGAAGAAGATTCAAGAGAGTAATGGGAAAGATGACACATAAAAGGAAGAGAGATAGTAAGTATATGCGGTAAGTATACAAACTTTTATTACCGATACATTTTTGGGAAGGGCGACGGGGTAGTGGCGGTGAAAAACACAAAAGGCATAACAAAATCATGCATATTGTGTTTACGTAATTCATCAATCGGAGTCCTATGTTTACGTAAACACTGAGTAAACATAGCGCCTTTCCCGCGCCTCCCCCTCTCCCCCACCGCGCTCACGAGTATCTCCCGCGCCCCTCTTTAGCCCCATGGATTAGAACCCGCCTAGTATATCTACTTTTCATTTATCTTTTCATTTCAGTAAATATCTAAAAAAAAGTACTATGCTTTCTTCTTGGGGCTTACTTCAAAAAATTATTTCATTACAACACTACTGAAAAATCTTTCAATGTAACGTCTTTTATCCTAGTCTGTACCGTTTTTTAAATTCGAGAAGTTAGTTCTTGTTAAATCCCTCTGGTAGCGGTGCCACGTACTACTTAACGACGCTTCGTTTACATTCGCTGTACAACTCAATGACGCTCCATTTTAAAATAAATTTTGATATCTCTATATTCTGGAAGTGTACATAAAGCGTATTTAACTACTTCGTGTACTTTTTATTGAATGTTTAGGAAGCATAGACGAAGTATTAATGAATGAAATTTAGGACATGTATTAGTACGCTTTATGCATTCTTTGCGGAATATTGAAGAATGTATGAGAAACATTAACGAAAAAAAAATTGTTAATGTATGGGAAATGTGACAGATGTGTTTTGGACACACTTTACGACGTGTATGAATATTCAAAATCACTAAGAGTCAATGGAAAGTCAATGAAGTGTTTAAGAAGCGTTAAAATTCTTTGTTCACATTTCTTTGACGCTTCGACAAGCTTTATATTTTCATCAAGGTGTTAATTAAGTACATAAAAGATGATGTTGATTGTTGAGGAAAATAAAGAATTTACGGAGTTTTCGGAGGAATTTTCGGCTCTGCCGTATCTCCATATCATGAATGTGTCGTCTTCATAACGGATTCAAATTTTTGATTTTTTTAAGAACTTCTTTCTCAAAAATTTTTTGAGAATTACTGGTTATTGAAAACCGACCAATTTCTCCCACTTTCCTCCCATCCACAATTTTCTTCTTTCCCTCCAACAAATAGTGTAACATAAAAGAAACGGCTCAAAAAAACAGCTCAATATCAGGCTGCTTTTCATCCTGATGAAGTGGACTGCAAGGTTCATGAAACATTGGCATTCAAGAATGTAGATCTGGACACGGAGGAAACCCGCGAAACGCATAATCTTTATATAGAAAGCACCCGCGGAAGCCAAGAATATTATCAAATACCTCTACGGGGTATCCTTGCTAAAGTAAACATTTTCAGCAAACGCTCAAATCTTCCCTAGAAACTATCAAACTTGACATTCCTAAAACGCTGCAGAAACAATAACATTATTCCAAAGTTCCTACAACTCGAGGACCACCTAGGAATTCACTCAAAAAGCATCCTTCATAAAACCAGTCTGATTCTCATCAAAGAATGCATCCACTTCATTAAATCACAAGTAGCCCTGATCTCCCATAAAACCTTTAAACTCCATCTGTTCCTATCCGTCTCGTTGCGGCATGATATCTGGCAAACCTTAGATCATATTACATATGAACAAGCCATGAAGATCAACACACAATCCTCTGAAAGACAGAAATACATAAATCTTGTCCCTCACAAAAATCCACAATTCTCTCTACTTAACCTATCCAAAACCTATCCAACAAAAATCTATCTCAAGACATTCTTCTGTGCTTGCCATAGGCCCTAACTTCGTAGTGGCACTTAGAAAGATTTCAAAAGAAGAGATTATCAACCAGATAGAGTCAATCATCTACCAACTCCCAAAATAAGCAGATAATATCTGTAGACGAGTAACCAATATCCTTTCCAAAGTACCCCCCCCCCTCTACCAAATCCTCCACATCACTAAACAAGAGCGATTGGCCCTCCACCTAAACAGGAACACAGACATCATTGTGCTTCTAGCTGACAAAAGCAATACAACAGTAGACATGAACACAGACTATAAGAAAAAGATAAAGAACCTTCTCTCGGACAAAGCATACAAAAAGCTTGACAAAAATCCAACTAATACAATCCCATAAAATAGATCCTAATGGAGAAAAGCAACATTCCCAATAAAATCAAATCAATATTAAAACCTACAATCCTCTCCCACCAAGACTATATGAACTACTAAAAGTACACAAACCAAACATCCTCCTTCAGACAAATTGTCAGCACTATACATTTTATGACAACTTATTCTGCTTCCTAGCACAAATACTACAACTCACTGGAAAATCTGAATGACACATAACCAACTTAACGGACTTCATATAAAAGATCTAAAAAATCTGACTACATCCCACAGACCTGCTTGTAAGTTTCGACGTCCCTTTTCAAGTTTCACGTCCCAATAAAAGATATAAACATGATAAAGGTTTCACCTGAAATCCCCTCCGACCTCAGTCTGCTAATAGAGCTGCTTAACAACCACTTACTTCTCCTAACCAATTTTATAACAAACTTCAGGAGCGGCAATGAGCTCTCCTATTTCTCTTATAATTGCCAACATCTTTATGAAGAATTTTGAGAAAGAAACCCTCAGAAAAACATCCAAAAAATCAGAAATTTGGTTCCGTTATAGTAGATATAAACGACACATTCGTGATATAGAGACACACAAAGTCGAACTCCGTAAATTCCTTATTTTCTTCAATAATCAATATCCAAATGTCCACTTCATTATAGACATAAGGAAAACGGAAACTCCCCTTTCTAGATGTTCTTGTCTCTAAAAAAGCTTGGTGGTACCTTAGACTTTCAAGTATACAGAAAAACCAATACACACAGATAGATATCTACATGCCGAATCGCATCATTACCCAGCACAAAAACAGTCTGCAACTTACTTGTACATAGAGCTTTCCATCATCTCTAACAAAGAATATCTACAGGCAGAACTCAACCACTTAAAACTAGCCTTACAGAAAAACGGACATGACAAAAAAGACATAATCAAAACAATCAATAAACATGTAAGACAACAGTCTCTGACAACCAGATGAAAGAATTCTATTCATTCTTCCATATGTCAAAGGAACAATATATCGGATTGGCAGGATATTAAATAAATATAATATCTGAACTATCTTTAAATCACCAAAAAAGATAAAACAAATCTTAAGAAATCCTAAATATCCTAAATATCAAAGACCTTCATTCAGTTCCGAAAGAGTATACAAAATATCTTGTTCCTGTGGGCAATTAGGGTATATTAGAGAAACTGGGAGAACATCTACGGATAAAAGAACACCAGCGTGATGTCAGGCTAAAATACGTCACACTGTTAGCATTATCAGAACACAACATCGAAATAGGACATCTGTTTAACAAAATCACAATAGCCAACATTACATCAAACTTTCCAAGAAAGTATAGAAAAGCAATGAAATACTATAGCAAACTATAGAGATACAAAAACACCCTAATAATCTAAATAGAGATAATGGCTATAACATAAATAAAATATGGAAAATTCTCCCGATTGTTAAAGATCGACCAATTTCCTCTACCTTCCCCCCTCCCATCCACAATTCTCTTCTTTCCTCTCATCACTTCAACAAGTAGTATAAAACAGCGTAATATAAAAGGAACGACTCAGTATCAAGCTGCTCTGATGAAGTGGACTGCAAGGTTCACGAAACGTTGGCATTCCAAGAATGGATCTGGACACGGAGGAAACCCGCGAAACGCATCTTTAAATTAATCTTTAAATAAAAGAATACTTTTAATATGATGTGCATCAATCTCCATTTTAGAATTGTAAGATTCGTATCAACTCTCATCCTTCGTCAGAGATCGTATATGTCTGATCCCGAGTTATAAGGATTAAGTTCCTCGGCTCAAAATTCGGATCGACGTTCGCATTGCTTGTTGGAAAGTGTTATAATATCCTTTCAGGACGTTGACCCATATTTCAAAGTTATAAAAGGTGTGTTCAACTCGCTCCATCCCCTTCGCATGCATGCATGCGAAACAAAGCGTCTAACATCCTTTCATACTCCATCCTTCTTATTCTTTTTTTCTCTAAACCTGTCCACACATATGATCGGAGCTTGGACGTAACAATATTTAATAAATGTTAAATATAAAGCTTTTAAAAATACGAATTCAAATAATACAATATTAGAGGCTATTCATGCCATGCTAGATATCAGTCGCGAATTTTTTATATATATAAATAAGTTACATAAAGTAAGTTAGTAAATACAATCAAATATTTTTTTGATCTTTAATATAATATGATCATCCTTAGTGATACAACATAAAATGATAAATACTAGTCTAGAGTATTAGAATCAAATTATACATATATACATAGGAAAATAGTAATAAATATTTCGCATAAGGATGGATTAAACTGAGAAAAAAAAGTTCTCTACCATTTTGCAATTTTCGCAATAGTTAACAAGATAATTGCTAAAAATTGCCAAAAATTGATTTTAATAACTGTTTACTCAAATACTATCAACTTTACAGAAAAATTGCAAGAAAAAATTATTTATTTTTTTCTTATAGAGCTCTAAGAATTTTTTCAGAATTTTTTAAAAATTTTTTAATACTGTATTTTCTCATGTTGGTAAAAATGAGAAAATGCAATGCCAAAAAGTTAATAAAAAATTCTGAAAAAATTCGTAAAGTTCTATGAAAAGAAAATAAAAAAATTTTCATTTCTTGCAGTTTTGCTCTCTAACTCTAATATTATATTATTCAACATTATTCATTATTTAATTTGTATTTTTATATAAATATATATATATATATATATATAAATATATATATATAAATATATATATATAAGAAATAATATATCAAATAACCTTACGTAAGCTATATTGCAAACATCATCTCTGAAGAAAATTTTACTCGTGGTTATGTAATTTACATTTTATCAGAGGGCAATAGTGCGCGACAGCATTTTGCGGTACAGGTTTTGGGCCGTTATGTCCTTTCTCAGGTTTCTCTCTGGTCTTACCAATTTTACATGAAGAATGCTCCATTTTTCATGCAGTTTTAATGACAATTTATATGAATTTACGTCTTCCTGTTATTGTCAGAGCATGATGTCAAAGAATAACATCTCTGCTGCATTTTTAGGCTGCTGACACTTGACGCTCGATTCGAGCATTAGCATGAAAATGTCTTAGTCTCTATTCTCTATGGATGTAAAAAATATTTTTTTACGCCATTGTAAAAATCATTTCATTGATTGGTTGCTGCTTCTGCTACTTGACGTTTGATACTTATTGACGTTTGATACTTGACATATGAATGCACCTTTATTGAACCTAATCTAACCTAACCTAATCATTGCAACAAGCTTGCTACTTGTTGGTAGCATCAAAATCCAACTGAGCGACACGTCAACAGTGATGCGTGGAAAATATTTTTTTTATAATTGACGCCACTGCACATATCGTCTCGCTGATTGGTTGGCACGCACACGCGCGCGCG
>NW_012130091.1:927978-929533 GCF_000143395.1 Atta cephalotes
ACACACACACACACACACACACACACACACACAGAAACTTTATTTATAATACAGTAGGTACAGGACTTCGAATTTCATTGAGAATGGATTTTAAATGTAAAATACTTTTAAAAAATGTATACCATGAAAAATCATTTTGAAAACCATTTAAAATATCATTTACTTATTTTATATTTAAAACGAATTCGAAACACTTTTAGCATTTTACATTTTAAATACAGTTTCTTAAAGTATTTTACAATTGGTATTTTAAATAGAATTTGAAAGGCATTTTACCTAGCTCTGGTAATTATATTATACAATTAATTATAAATGTTGCTATGATATATAATAAAATACTTCATTTATCAATTGTAATATAATTTTTATTATAAACTGTCAAAAAAAATTTGCCCCGGGTGAGGATCGAACTCACGACCTTAAGATTATGAGACTTACGCGCTGCCTACTGCGCTACCGAGGCTGTTGTGGAAGCCTATTGTAAATCTTAATATTTAGTTAGAATAAATGTTTAAGTTTAGGTTAGGTTACATTAAGTATATACACAAGTCGATCACACGGATATCGGCAGCTGGATTTTTTTATTGTGAGTTTATCCTGATCACTTATTATTAATACGCTCTGTCCGAATTAATTAATGATGAACGATTAGTTTAATGAAACAGTCGTCTGTCAAACGAAAGATTTGAATTTGGTTCCCGATCGATATATTATATATTTTATTAAGAATTTTAAAGGAAAAAACATTCCATTGTGATAAACTCAAATATCAAAAATCTAAACAAAGTAAATCTAAACAAAATAAGTTGTGATGTTGCTGCTTCTTTCAGAGAATGGAAATAATATATATGGAAATTATATATAATAATAAATTAAATATTGAATTTCATAGCACATACGATATTATTTACTACATATCATTTGTGTTCCGAGTTAATTTTCATCAATTTTTACAAGTATATATGGATTATTAAGTAACATATATTTTAACATTTTTAGAATTTTAAAAAAATGTATATTAAAAAAAAAGATAGAGATCATTATTTAACCAAATGTTTAAAAAAAAAGGAACGAATGATCAAATCATGTGTATTAAGTGTTAATGATAATGCTTTCTTCTAATAAAAGCAAAAATTTAGGAAGAAGAAGGAAAACATGTTATGTCCGGAAACATGGAATTTCGAACCACTACCACATTACACCGCCACATTACATCTGGATGTAACGAAGAATGCAAATGCAATCGCATTAGTGAAGAGTCATTACTTTAATCATTCAGTAAGCTAATAACTTCTTTCAAAATTCAGCAAGTTCTCAAAATAACATATTGACAATTTTTGTTTTTTAATGTGTCAGATATCCGTGATACTACCTGATACAGTTACTATTCCTCAAAATTTAGACAATTGTCTATCAAAGGATACAGATTATTATCGAATAAATAAGTTGCATGTCAGCGATCTCTTAAACATAGAGTTTATTGAGGCTTTTGTTAAAAAAGGTAAGTCTATTATTGATTTCCTTTATCTGTTTAAAGTATTTGCGATTTTATACA
>NW_012130091.1:931843-944119 GCF_000143395.1 Atta cephalotes
ATGTCCACTAATCATATAGTGCTATTCCTAATGAAAAAAAACTGAATTAAAAAGTCCTTTATCATTTTTCAATTTTCGCAATATTTTTTTAAGTTACTACTGAACAAAATGTCTAAAATCAACTATAAGACAACTTTCTTCCTTTAAGATAAAAATCTTCCTTTAACAATAGAATTAGAAATACAATATAAAGCTCTCCAAATAAATTAACAATAAATATGTGAAAAGGTAACAACGATATCTCTCTTTCACTTTCTTTATTGTAACAGACCATTGTTAAGCTTATTGCAACTAGAATTTTTTGTATTGTTTGTATATTCACATAAAATATAACAGATATTTGAAGATTTTAATAGTGATAATAGTTTTAATGATGATTTGACTATCGAACGATTTACTTATATTTAATTTGACATCATGGATTTATTCTAACATATATTTTTACTTTACATATATTTTTACACTGAAGAGGATTCAATACTAGGATTGAAACGTCTGTATCACATTTTTAATGTATATATTGGATTACACATGAAGAATTGTTCTGCTCACATTGGCATTTCCTTTTTACATCAATGCATTTATTGTTAATCTTTCTTTAAGAAACATCTTCAAAACGTTTCACAAAGAACACTGAAAGATATTTTAAAATTGTCTTATATATTGATTTCATCCATTTATTCAACACCTTTAGAAATTAATATCTCGTTAACTATTGCGAAAATAATGGAAGACTTTTCAACTTAGCTTTTTATTAGGAATAGCACTGTATGATTAGTGGGCGTTATGTCAGATACACTCTGTATATACATATGTATACGCGCGCATTACATTATAATAAAAAATAACTAATTAAGGTATTCAAATTGTATAAAAAATAATAGTTTCCAAACTGGATCATTTCAAACTTCTATGGTACATTTATAAAAATTCGGCGGTCAATATGTTAATATTAATAGAAATTAATTACATGTTATACAAGTTACAAACATACAGATTACATATTACATGTATATGATGTACAAGGTGTTCCAAAAAGATTGGGATACCTGAATAACTCGGAAAATATAAATTTTACAAAAAAGTGTTTTAAACAAAAGTTGTAGGGTCAAGATGTTCGATCAATGGCTAAAATTTCTTAAATGTTTCAGAATTATGTCCTGGATAACATTCGTTAAGATTAAGGTCTTTGGAGATTGTTTCTTTTTTATTTTCATTTTTACATAAAAATGACTTTTGAAGTGCAAAGTTTTAGCCATTGATGGAACACCTTGGATAATGCTAATGCCGGTGCAGTACTGTAACTTTCAAGCATAACTCAAAAAGTATTTAATGAAAAAATATTTTCTTATAGTGTTTTAGAAAACTTTTGACATCAGCTATTAGATTCTGGAATTAAAAATAGAGTGTGCTATTAAAAAAAATCGATGTAACCTTGATTTGATTTTGACGACGTCACTCAAGGTCAAACTGGTAAGATCAGTAAATATATTTTTGAATCCTACAACTTTTGTTTGAAATACTCTTCTGTGAAACTTATATTTTCTGAGATATTCAGGTGTTCCGAAAAAATCGGGACACCCTGTATGTACATTACAAACGAACGAAACATAGGCTGCGTTCAGCAAAACATTTATTTTGCAACCGTTTTTTTCTTCACATTGGTTGGGTTATGCTTTTAGATTAAGAGGAATGGTCCTATTTCAGCAGAGAATCATAAAACGATTGCAAAACTATTCTGCTGAGCACAGTAGTAATATTGTTATTAAAATCAGAATGTACTTATGTCTATACTGTATAGTATAGGTATATTTTACATTTTATAGATAAAAATTTGTTTTAATCTTTATACAGAACAAAAGAAAACCAAGGTTTTCCAAATTTTTTGAACATTTGTGAATTACAACTCACTTTTTAGAATAGTAAATTCTGTGACCCATCTAGCTTTAGTGAATATAAAAAGCCGGGAGGAGGGAGGGATGGGGTGGAAATTGATTTATTTATACTTAATTTATTTATACTTAATTTTAATTTTGATCTTTTTTAATTTATTATTAAATAGACTTTTATTAATATTATATATTTTTCAGATGTATGAGATGAATGCGTTTGTTTCTTATTTCACTCATGAGATACTATTAAAGCCCAACATCCATAATCTGTATCCATAGTGCTCTGTCCGAGTTCTTGAATTTAAGAATATGTAGCCAATCAACATGTAGTTTTTACGGAAAAATAGCTAGTTGATTGATTACTCATTTCATTCGGTAGGAGAATTCGGACAGAGTTTTTAGCACATAGGGCTTTATGAGATTCGCGTTCTTATTAAAATTTAACTGATTAAGGCTGGGTTGTTCCATCTTTTGATAAACTTCAGTTCACTATCTTACTCTCTTATGTTTTACTCTTTTACTTTTTTTGTTTATTCTTTTTGTTTACTCAATAAATAAATTACCACATAGTTTACTTAAAGTTGGAACAACTGGCTCTAAGAATAATTAAAAAATTATAAATAATAAAGTATGCTGGCACTGACAGCATCACAACCAATATGGTGACAAGATTCTAATCCAGCAGAAAAACAAACAATTCAGCAGAAAAACAAATATCATATGCTGCATTTTAAAAAAGTCAATCGTTATTTGTAATGAGTTGAAAAAGATCGTTCGTTACTGTGAAAAAATAACTTCTTTCTAACGCGTTATGTTTTACTCGTTACTTATTATGCGTTGTTTGTTACTTACTATTTTTTTCAGTGAATAATATGTACGGTGATAAATTACTTTAACCTTAGCGCTTATTTTGCGTTACCGTCATAAAAAATTGCAACATCGTCATCAAATTGTTTATAAACAGTAATGGCAAAGTAACTGAAAAGTAATGTTTGCCAACCCTGGTATTAACCAAATAATTATATTAATAATCACAAATTTATATCAATTGTCGATAATGTTAGCGTTCTTCAATTACTTCTGGACCTCGGAGTTATTTTTATAAAGACGAAAATTTGTTTAAAATTGATAGTTTTCAATAATATTTCTATTTAGTATCTATATCTATTAATAACAATAAGACTCTTATTGGACCATACATATGAAAACAACTAATAAGAAGTAAATGCCCATATCGATCGAAGCTGGAGCTTTAAGAGGGTCTTAGCGATTTCGGCTGAGAATACCAACGTGCACTGATGCATATCGAGACCGTTGTATACTTAACTCCTTCCACCGCGGCAATGTATGGTTCGTCAGGCCAACACGAGATTCACGAAATGCGAATCTCATTACCGATCTATAATACTAATCATGTGACACCATAATCGCAGACACTCAATATTTGAAGGACAGTTTTATTAAAATGATGCATTGGTCTGACTGACTCCTTTTAGCCAGTGATCTATTTGCATGGTACTATAATTTCTACAAGAAATCGGAAATCCATCGGCTAGAAAAAGAAGAAGAAAAAAAAGAAGAAAAGGAAGAAGAAGAAGAAGAAAAAGAAGAAGAGAAGAAGAAGAAGAAGAAGAAAAAGAAGAAGAAGAAGAAGGATAGTTTCGCTATCCTTAATTAAATATTCCGATATAAATTTCAGAGTGTCCGAAAAATCAAAATATGTGTTGATATAAAATAGGATTTCCTCTAGATGGATCAAAGAATGATGTATTTTCATAGATTTCGATCTGTTAATAATATGATAATTGCTCCGGCGAGTACTGGGAGAGAAAGAAGAAGTAGAATTATGGTAATTAAAATTGATCAAACTAATAGTGGGATTTTCTATTGATATAATTTTTTATATATATTTTATTTAAAATTGTGGAGATAATTAATTGCTCCCATAATAGAAGATATTTCTACTATATGGGGAGAAATTATAGTTAAGTCAATTCAAGGGTCCCTGTGGAAAATATTAGATATAAGTGGGAGATAAAGGGTTCATCCTGCCCCAGTACCTGAATATATAAAATTTCTTAAAATAAAAAAATTAAAGAAGGAGGTAGTCAAATCTTATATTATTTAAACGTGGTGTGTTATGTCAGGTGAACCTAGTAAAGGAATTAAGAAGTTTCCAAAACCTACGTTTGTCATTTTCGATTGTTTGCATCATTCATGATTTTCGAAAAACCTGATTTGAGATGACCGATTTTCACTTCCTCTTTTGGGATATAATTAGTCACGTTTATCAGAGTCAACGAAGAAACTCAATAACAAAGAAGAAGAAGAATAACGTATATTATGATAATTTATACAAATTTTATTGCGATGGCTTCGTTTTCGAGTATGAATAAATATATAAATAAAATTTATATATTAATATAAATATTTAATAAAAATTTAAATATTAAATTAATAGATATATAATTTAATACACATTCGGTATTAAAGATTTATGTTCCTAACTTAAAACTCACTGTAAAGCTGATTCTACAATGAATCGGTAATCGGAAATCGTAAATTGACACTACAAGTTGGATATATTAATTTTCAGCGTTAAATGAAGGTTATGCCCGGCTACGGTCCACTTGATGCTACGAATGCTTCGAAACATTTTTTGATTGCTCAGATAAAATTCTTTCTTCCGATTGGAAGTAAAAGTTTCGAAGAATTTATAACATTAAGTGGATCACACCTGAAATCAGACACTAGCGACAAAATTAATATTACGTGATTACACACATGCTGCTTTTTAGCGTCTCATGAAAGCACCAAACCTGACAATTACACCAACTGGCCCCAATAAATTTGTCGGGGTCACTTTGTATACACTTGTGCGGTGTATCGAGTTCAGACGAACATGTGACATTGGCGAGGAACTGCACCATTCAACCAACCGAACAAATTGCACCCGAAATATGCAGTCGGTGTGTCCTAAAATCATTATGAGTGCAAAAACAAAATGGAAATTATCAATGACCTAATTTCTACTGAAGATTTAATCTGGATTAGACTGTAAGAACCAACCAACTACAGTTGAGCATTCCCCTGCCGTTCGACTGTAACAGGGGAATACTCGACTGTTGGTTCTTACATTCTGATCCAGATTAAATCCTCGATGGAAACTAGGTCAATTATATGTTTTATTAACAGTACAATAAAATATATTGGGGATTGTATTAATCTGTTTTTAATACATTTTTATGGCAATTGTGTATAACAGCTTTATGTGCACTAATGCATCCCTATTCATTACACAATGGTCTTTATATACACCAGTGCATATTAGTCGAATCCTAGCCGAAATATTAAAGTCGTTTATTACCGACTAAATTATATTATTTTTGTTCTTTTACTGATTTGAAAATCTTTTTCCAGTATACGCATTAATATGTGTCTGTAAGGAATCTATGCTAAGAATGATAAAAAATTTCGAAATTAGGATATTCTTTACCATTTCTTAATTACAATATGGCGCTCTAGAGCTGTCACGTCGTGATAACATTTGCTTCCTATAAAAGTTATACAATCTATACTTACGAAATAGTAGTCCACAGACTAGTAGTTTGCATGAAGAAACAACGTGGAGTTCTTAAAATTGGACTTAGACGTCTAATTAAAACATAATTGTTATATGAATATTTTTGGGATCCCCTTAAGCTTAAATAATTCTATGTAAATTTGTATATACTATACAGGGTGTTTGATAATTCTGCCGATAACGTTCGTCGACAGATAGAGCGGACTAAACTGTCACAGAGCGAACTGTCAACTTTACAGAAAAACTGCAAGAAACAAAAAAATGTTTAATTTCTTCTTATAGAACTCTAAGAATTTTTTCAGAATTTTTTATCAACTATTTAGTACAGCATTTTCTTATTAGCAATTGTTTTTACCAACATGAGAAAATGCAGTAGTAAAAAATTCTGAAAAAATTTTCAGAATTTTATCAGAAGAAAATAAACAATTTTTGTCTTTCTGTTTTTCTAAAGTTTTTCTAAAGTTGGTAGTTCGAGTAAAAAATTATTGAAAATCAATATTTAATGATTTTTAATAAATATCTTGTTAACTATTGCGAAAATTGCAAAATCGGTATAAGACTTTTTGACTCAATTTAATCCGCTCTACCTGCTGATGAGCATTGTCAGAATTATCAAATACTCTGTATAGTATAATAAAGCTCGGAATACCCGAATATTCGAGTATCCGCCCGCCCGCTCTGTTACCCATTCACACAGATCTGAACTGATTCCGCGGATACCCGGTTAATTAAGGTACTCGCAGAATCGTGTACGATGGATATCCGAGGAATCGTGCGTAATATGAGTATCCGCCTCAATGCGGGTATCTGCTATATGCTAGATAATATTTATAATTTTGTTAATTTTAAAGATTTATGTTTTAAAATTGTTTGTAGAATTGTTTGTAGATTTCGTTTGTAGTTAATTAATTTAAATTATGTTATAAGTTTTAAAATATTCAATTACAAACGAAAGAAAATCTTTATAATTACGATTTTGAATCAAGATATATTAATTTTTCTTTACCTTAAAGTCGGGTCGACAGTTATTCTTTTAAAAATCTCTATTTTATTATGAGTTGAATTACAAACAATTACGAACGAAATACTATATATTATATTTATTTTATTGAAAACTTCATTTATTGAACAACAAAAAAATCCAATTAACCAGATTAAGAGTCAGCATGATAATTATCAAATCATGTAATTTCAAAACCAACAAATGTAATCTTAAAACTTTATTCCAAAAAATATCTCGTACATTTTGATTCACTTTGGAACCATTCTCAGGAACACGAAAATGTAACTCGTTTTATGTCCAAGAAAAAACCACCATCATATTTACAGATTTGATGTTGTAAAATCTTATCGAAACATTATCAAAAATTATAAATAAAATATATTTCATATTAATACATCAATCAAGTTACAAATTAAAATTAAAAACTGGTGATTCACCTCAAAACATAAAAAGAATTTGTTTCAAATATTGGATCAAAATTATTACTTGAAAAATTAATTTGTAATCTCTAGAGAATATGTTTTACATGTTAAACATATATTAATTGCAGTTCGACAGAAACAAGATTAATACATTTTATCTATCATAATAAGTAAGATGTGTCAGGTCAACAAGGAAAATAAAAAGGAAAAAAGACAATGTCAATACATAAGTAATTATATAAAAATGGTCAAAATAAAATTATTTAATATCTTTTAATAATTGTATGTAACTGTGATGTACACCCTCTGTATCTGAGCGTAAATTTTATTGCATAAGTATACTCAGCATGCTGCATGAAGATACTCAGATATTAATCGTTTATTAAGAAAACTTTGCATTAAGATCGTCATTTTTCATCGTTTTTTAATTTTATACGATTTATATTTGATATTATCGCTGTTGACTTGATAAAACATTGGATCACAAACATCACAAAAATATCATCAACAATAAGATAAGAATTAAATTCACTTAACATTGTATTAGTAATAATTTAGTACCACGATATTTATACTATATATCTAATCGTAACATTAATTTATCTTACTTTAAGTCTGTACATAAATTTAATTATTTTTAACAACAATTCACACAAAGAATGTTAAAGATAGAATTAAATGCATATAGGTCTATTGATTATGCTCGATGTCAAATTTTTCATATTCGTAGATAGATTCTTAAACATTCCTTTAAGCATTTGCAATTCGTTCTTTGAAAGACAAGAAGTCACATTTAAATGTATTGTAATTTAAAAAAGAGGTAATTATGGAAAATAAGTTAGATTGATTGAAGAAAAAACAGAATAAGAAGCTCCTTAATAACATTGTTCCTATTAAATATTATTTTGATGCGATGTTCAAACAATGGTATCTTAATCAGCAGATAATGTTTTTGAAAATGTTTTTAAGAATATTTAAAAACATTTTTAAAACAATGGGTTTAGTCCCCCTTTTTTTTATTATTAAAAAAACATTTATTGTAACAAAAGAAATTGGAAAGGACAAAAGTACTAGGAATCAGGCAGAAGACGTCGCGCAAATAAATAATACCCCTATAAGGCGTAAAACTTTTTTATTCTACTAAACGTGTTTACATGTTTCGGCTCAATTTTGAGTTCTAATCAGAGACAACACAAACTAACATAAATAAACTGCGAATAAAAATTATCCTGTCATGGTGAGCTCTCCTACCTCGAGAATTTAAATGCTAATTGAAAAGGATTTGATGAGGAAGATTGTAACAGGCTTATGTGCTTTATTGGAAAGAAGAAAAATATATATCTAATTCTACATATAGAAGTTTGTTATGTAATGGGATACTTCCGAAGGCCTATGTTCTTCTGAAGATACATGAGCAGGATTGTCCCTTTCGTATAAGTTTCTTCGATAAAGAGCCCTTTGTTGACAGTGTTTCTTCATAGTATTATCATTAAAACAATTCCTAAGGTGGATAGTCATGTCGAAAATAGCTTTAAACTTATTAAGGAATTTGATAGTAGGCAGTTGAATAATGATGTTTAGTTAATGTCATGTTAGCTTCTTCACTAACGTTCCCATTGACTGCGATGAATGCGATGGACTATGCTGTATCAAAGATCATTTTATTTCTAGAGATTGTTGTTTACCTGAAGAGGAATTCATCAAAGCGGTTCAGTTTGTTTTAGATTATACTTTTTTTATTTTTGATAGTGTTACATATAAGCAGAATTATGGTACTTATGGGTTCTCCGATATATCCCGTCATCGCGGATATAGTTATGCAAAATGTTGGAGAATAGAGCTTGGATTCGGTTTCCATTGCCCTTTTATTATAGGTACGTTGATGATATACTCATAGCGCTTGATTCTTCGGTTAGTTCTTGATATTTTTAATTCTCAGCATCCAAGGTTTCAGTTCACTATGGAAGTGGGAGGTGATAGAATGAATTTTTTGGATGTTACAGTGATTAGGGATAATGAAGTGATAGAGTTCTGGTATCACAAGCCGATCTTTTTGGGTAGATATTTGAACTTTTGGTCACAACACCCAGTTTCTCAAAAAATAGGTACGATCGGAATTAATTGATAGGGTGATTTTGCTTTCGAATCCTAAATTTTATTTTGATAATTTGTGCTTCATAATTAAAATATTGTTAGAGAATGATTATCCATTGAACTTTATATTTGAGAATATTAGCAAATATTTGAAGAACTTATGAGTATTATTATACTTACTAATATTATTATGACTAGTAATAGGAAGAGTGTTGTTAATAGTGTAGTGCAACCTTTGTGGTTCACTGTTCCTTTCGTTCGTGGTATTATTGAGAAGTTTGATAGATTAAATAGCGATCATATGAGAATATCGTTTTATAATATCAATAAATTGTGAGAATTAGGGTGCATAAAGATCCTTTACCGCGTGACAAGAAGTCGAATATTGTTTACAAGATTTCATGTAAGAATTGCGACGCAAGCAATTATGTGGGGCAGACGTGCAGACAACTGAAGTTAAGAATCACGGAGCATAAGAATCATATCCGATGGAACACATCTACTCGTAATGTTATAAAGGAGCATCAGTTACAAGAAGGCCATGATTTCGATTGGATAGGACAACGTTACAATATTGGTCGAAGAACCTCGCTGGAAGGAAGAGATTGATTTCAGAGGTGATATTCATCAGGAGACAGACACACGGACTTAATTTGCAGAAGGATATGGAGGGGCTTCCCAAGGCCTACTTACCGATTATAGACAAGGCTATAAAAGATCGAATTGTTGTCGCGCCTAGCCAATCAGTGCTCGTACAAGTCTTTCTGGCATGATTTTTAATTACTTTCCAACTTTCATTTTCATTAGCGAATTGATTAGCGTTTTAATGTTAAATTTTTCCATTTGTAATCTCGAATAATACTAGCTAAAACTAAAAGTGACTCACTATGTCTGATACTGATTGGCCAACATATCAAGAACCGGTTTTTGAATTATTTATAATAATGTTTGCAATATAGTTTGTGATTTGTGATCATGGTGAGCGTCCTTATTTTCGGGATAATTAATTATAATCTAAAGTTTTTTGATAAATTAATTTTTCATATTCTCTATTTTGATATTTCCAATATTTCCTTGTTTTCATTTTTCTTTTTTTTTTTCTACTCTTTTTAGATTTAATTCTGGCATTTAAATTCTCGAAGTAGGAAAGTTCACCATGACAGGATAATTTTTATTCACAATTTATTTATGTTATTATAGTTTGTGTTGTCTCTGAGGAGGGCTCAAAAATGAGCCAAAACATGTAAGCACGTTTAGTAAAATAAAAAAATTTTACACCTTATTTGCGCGACGTCTTCTGCGCTTGATCCCTTGTCCTTTCCAATTTTTTTTGATTTGTAAGGAGTTTTTGTTAGTTTAATTTGTTATACGAATTTATTATAACATTTGAAGAAATATTTCTTTAACGTTTAAAAAATGTTATTTTTTAAACGTGTATTAACGTTTGAAGAAACATTTCTTTTAACATTAAAAAACTGTTTTTTAATGTCAAAATTATTTGAACAAAATTAGAAAAAATAACAATATAGATTTTTTTTAATTTATTTTTTTTATCGACAGTGCCTAAATATTAGATAACTAACTTTAATAATTAATTTTAATTTTTAATTATATTTTAATTTTTTTCATTTACCGATCAGATTTTGAACCTGGGACTTCAGGATTATGAATTTTGTATCTTATCCGTCACATGTACATTATCACGCTACTTATAACTATTGATGCACACAATTCTTATTGTCCATATATGGTACACTAACGCAATTATATTGTGTTAACTTCTCTTCCGTGATTATTATTTCGACCTTTATTACTATATTAATTTGAGCTTTAGAAAATAATATTTTTTTCATATTTATAATAAACGTCAGATAAATGTTAAATAAATATTTTTTAAATCATATTTTAAATAAATAAATAACAAAAAAACAAACATTTATTAAATTTATTAATTTAACGTCATATAAATGTTCAAAAAAGATTTAATAAACATTAAACATGAAATAAATAAATTATTTCAAATAATTAATGTGAAATAAACATTTATTAAACGTTAAATAAACGTGAAATAAATATTTCGTATTACTACATTTTAAATGAATAAATAATGTAAAATAAACATTTTATAAACATTAAACAAACATTTAAAAAATATTTCTTTTAATCTTTATTTCAAATGAATAATTAATGTAAAATAAACATTTAATAAACATTAAATAAACGTTTAAAAATGTTTTTTTGAACTATTATTTCAAATGAATAATTAATGAATAATTAAATAATTTTTTTTTAATAAACATTAAATAAACGTTTAAAAAATATTTTTTCAAATTAATTATTTCAAATTAAAAATAAATTTAAAATAAACATTAAATAAACATTAACTAAACATTAAATTAATGAATTTTGGAAACGAATGAAAAATATAAAATTATGAAAATGTGAAATAAACATTTAAAAAAACATTTAAAAAACATTATCTATTAATTGAGATATTAATGAAGAAATTGAAAAGATTGACTCTCACTTTTCTTTCCACAATTTTAGAATTTGACTAATCATAATAATTTAATTAAAATAGATGTTGAAGCTAAAGAATTTGCTCCAATAACTGACAACTCTTCTTTAAATAACATTAAAGAAGGATGATTTATTAACTTATCTTCAATCTCTTTTCCTAAAGAAGTATAATAATTGGAAGGATTTGCTTACTACAAGAAAGATAATTTTTCCTTATCCTTTAGTAGTAATAAATTTTCATTGTTTGAATGCATTAAAGGCAAAATAATATAAAGAAATAATAGAAATAATATAATAGAAAATAATATAAAGAAATATAGCACTGAAAGGACTATGATTAGAGATATTTCATTATCGATTCTTAAGAAATTGCCATCTTTTTCTGTTACCAAAAATGAGATTAATACAAGGATTACACAATTATTTAAGGCCATTAAAAATTTTTTAAAACAAAATCTTAATGTCTTAATAAAGCATCTTAACAAAAACTGGAGGAGGAAGGAAAATATTATAGTTGCATTGAATAATAACGATTACAAATCTAAAGTCTTGCAGATACTTGTCTTGAAGATAAAGAAATTTACATATTAAGTGCACAACTTTGCTTCCGCCGTTTTCCTATAGATGGCTTTAGCGGTAAGTGGTGGTCGAAATAAATAGATCATAGACGTCATACAATAAACTTGGGCATCTGTCAACATAACCCCATAGAAACATTAGTCGATTTATGTCTGCATCATAAAGTTATTCTCGATTGAAAAT
>NW_012130091.1:947525-948759 GCF_000143395.1 Atta cephalotes
ACACACACACACACACACACACACACACACACACACACACACACACACACACACACACTACTTATATATATATATATATATATATATATATATATAGAGGGTGAATTAAAGTCATTGAACCAGCTTTTTACCCTACGAGTTTTTATCTATAAATTATTAATTTCGTACCTAATTGGATTGTAACGTGTGCAGTCGATAATTTTTTCATAGAGTAAGAAGCTGATTCAACTCTGACTCATCCTATATATACATATATATCTATATATTTTATACATATAATACATTAGACAAGGGAAAAAAAAATTTTTTTTAATCAGTCTACTTTCAACTGAAAAGCTTCTATTTCATTCCAAAAGAATAAATTTTTAAAAATATTAAAAAATATTAAGATTTAGAGGTAGTTAGTGAATTTTTAAATCAAAGTTTCGATTTTTTTAAATATATGTTTAATTTGATGCAAAAATTAATCCGGATTTTAAATGTGATACTGTATGTTTTTTTGGTGGCTGAACACGACGCAATAATTCATTTACTTCTATCATGTACGCCTTAAGAAATACAGTCCGAATAATGTGAAAAAATAACAAATTTTGAATTCAAAGTCGATTTTAGCAAGGTTCTAAATCTTCAAATGAGTCATTATTCTCCTCAAATCAATTGTCTGTTTATTCAGAAAATCTGTTTATTCAGAACAAGATCAGTTGGAATTTTGCCGGGACTTCCTACAAGGCCTTTAAAAGTTGTATTTAATTGGATTATAAAACATTTTTAAGGAAAAAAAAATTTTTTTATAAGTTCTAAAGTATATTGCTTTATGGTTTTGACATCTTCGAATCAAATGCCTCAATTTGACAATAAAAAACTCTTTATTAGAAAATGAAATGAATACATAATAAAAAAATATACTACATAATATGTAGTTTAATTAACTCAATTAATTAAATTATATTTTTTTATATTATGTACTTTTTTATATTACGTAGGTTAAATGAATTGTTACATCGTGTTCAACGACCAAAAAAACATATAGTACTATATTTAAAATCTGGATTAAGTTATTTTTTAATCAAATCAAACATGTATTAAAGAAAATCGAAACTTTGATTTAAAAATTGTTCACTAGCGACCTCTAAATCTAAATATTTTTGAAACTTTTGAGCCGAGATGCCGATTAAAAAAATTTTTTTTCTTTGTCAATTTAATATATATATATATATATATATATATAGTAGGT
>NW_012130091.1:951391-970827 GCF_000143395.1 Atta cephalotes
TAATTAATATATATATATATATATATATATATAGGGTGTAAAAGAATGATCATACCAAACTAATTTTTTGAAAAATATGTATTTTCTTAAAAAATTTCAGACAAAAGTTTTTTGACTTCAAGGGAGACATAATGGTATCATTAGTTAGACCTTAGATGATCGTCAAGATCAGGGTAAGGTCACGTTGAATTTTTTAAATGGAACTTTTATTTTTCATATTCTTGTAGCATCTCGAGAGCTTTCCAAAATAATATAATTAAATTCATTTTCATTGAGTATTTTTCGAGTTATAAGGCTTGCAGGTTACAGTATCGTCGGCATTAACATTATTCAAGGTATCCAACCGATGGCTAAAACTTCTTGAATGTTGTTCAGAAATACGTAGAAATGAATTTTTAGTGTAAAAATGAAAATAAGAGGAACAACCTCCAATGACCTTGATCTTGATAAATGATCAAGATCCAGATCATAATCCTAAACAACATTCAAGATGTTTTAGTCGGACACCTTGGATAATGCTAATGCCGATGATACTGTAACTTTCAAGCCTTATAACTCGAAATATATTTAATGGGAAAGAGTTTTATTAGAGTGTTTTAAAAAGCTTTCGAAGTAAGTTACAAGAATATGTAATGAAAAATGGAAAAGAGTTCCATTAAAAGAATTCAACGTGCAAACTTACACTGACCTTGACAACGCCACCTAAGATCTAATCAATATTATGTCTTTGACGAAAAATTTTTATTTGAAACATTTTTTAAGAAAATGCATATTTTTCAAGAAATTAATCTGATACGGTCGCTCTGTTACACTCTGTATTGTAATTTTTTTTTAATTCTATTTATAGAGATATTGAAATAAACTAAGTGTGAATCAAATCTTTATTTCGTTCACTCCCCAAAATAAAATATGTTTTTTATGTAGAATATGTATAACTGAATGAAAAAAAATTTTATTAAACTCTGACATTGGGCCTTATTACATATGAATATTGTATAATAAGGCTCAAATCAAAAGTAATTTAAAAATAACAAAGAAAGTAAACATTATCTTTCTAAATCAGTTTTAAAATAATTATTAATCATAGAAAGGAAATTCCTTAGGAACTTACTCTACTCTCAAATACAAATATCTTTCATTTTGTTTGTAATTAACTTTAATCTTTGGAAATTTCTAGCAATTTGAATGCAATTTTGGTTTCTTAAAAGAAAGCAGTATTGAAAATTGTTATTCTCTGGTAAATTCTACACATAACAAACAAATAATAATGGCTATAATAATAATCACATAAGTGGGCTTGATTTAATAAATATATTGTTTAAAATACTTATACTTATTTTTAAAAATTGATTTATTTATCAATTATGTTTCATAGTTAGAAAGTTGAATAATATTATAATAAATTATAATAAATTATGAAACATTGTATACTGATAAATTTTACGGCGGATTATTTAAAAAATGGCTTACACACACAGTTTTTGTTACGTTAAACAAACTGTCGCTACTGATTCCAATTCTTTAATCCCTTTTTATCTACTTCCTATGACACATCTTTTAAGCATATATTGCAAATGTAAAGCGAGTTTTAAAGTAATAAATTTAAAAGAGCCTTATTTAGTGCTAGGCTTTATTCGGCTCAGGCCTTATAGTATTTTGTTCGCATCGGTTCGCATTCGTTCGTTCAATTCATTGTTTGTTCAATTCATAATAAAATAGATTTTTAAAAGAATGACTGTCACCCATCTTTAAGGTAAAAAAAATTATTAACATATCTTAATTTAAAAGCGTTTAGAATTTTCCTTTCGTTTGTAGTTGAATATTTAAAAAATTACAACATAATTTAAATTAATTAACTACTAACGAAATGAGAATTACTACAAACGATTGTAAAACACAAATCTTTAAAATTAACAAAGTTGAACGCTCAATATGATCTGTAGCATACTAGCAATAACGAATATTCGTACGCTTTCACGGATATCATGCACGGTTCCTCAGATACTCGTATCGTACATGGTTCTGCGAGTATCCGAATTAGCGTGTACTTACGGAATCGGTCCAGATCCATATGCATGGGTAATGGATCCGCGGGCGGATATCTGAATTTTATTTGTGCATACCTTTTCTGAGCTCTAATGTATCAGGGTTTAAAAGATTGCAACACTTTTTAAAAATAGATTTCGGAATGCAACTACTCATCAAACGGTTGGTTCTTATTTGTTCTTATTTGTTCGATGAATAAGAACCAATCGCTTGGTGAGCAAGTTGCATTCCGAAACCCAACAAAAAAAAGTTATTTGCAATAAAAAGTTAGTTGCAATCTTTGAAGTTCTGACTATACATATATACTATATTTGTAGTCATTTAAACGTACGCTGAAATTTTTTCGAACTTTTAAAGTGAAGAGAATTAGTAATATCATTATACAATTAAAAGATTCCGCACATGCCTTATAGAAATTGGATTTCGATGGAATTGGCTAAAAATTTGATATGTTGTAGATCTTGCCGTTCTAATGAAAAATTTTCACAGGCATGATATGAACCCCTATAATGAACTGTTTGACCTCTATCGCTACTTTTCGAACTGTTAATGTCACAATGGCTGCGTTCAGCACATGGGCGGCGACTTTTGTGGGATATTCCACACATCAGAATTTTTTATGTGTGGAACAATTTTACGTACACTAAATTTTCAGTATTGGCAGTCAATTTTGGAACACAATCATTGCATGTGCACTCCGAGATTGCTGAAACTTTAAATATTGATGCACTTATAAATGAATTCATTAAAAAAAATAAAATTCAGAATTCAACGTTTGCTCTATGAGATTAAATTTATTAAATTTTTTTTAAGTTTTACTTTATAAGTTTAAAGTATATTTCCAATTAAACTATAAATATTTACAAAATATTATAATTTCGTTGCTTATCATTTTGTATGATTATAAAGAGATTATACTATTAAGAATAAATAAGTGCTAGAAATTTTTTGCCCCCCCCCCCCTCACTTTCCATGATCAACTCCACACATGGCGAATCGTCAAGTCGCCGCTCCTGATTCAGTAGAGAAAGCAGCTTTGCTATTTTCTTAAAAAATTATTGAATATGATTGGTTTATACATTTAAATTCAATAAAAATTAAGGGCAAGATCAATATCATATTGAAGAATTTTACAATAGTTGCAAAGCTGTTTTCTCTGCTGAACGTAGCCATTGGGTGCAACAGTTTTGCAATCGTTTTATGATTGTCTGCTGAACAATCCTAGATGGACTCAGTGTCTCAACATGTTTAGTCAGTCATAATAGTTCAGCAATCGCCATGATTTCCAACAAAGTAAGGTTGATATGACATTTGTCGTACGACAAAGATTTTGAATTCATTGATTGGCTATAGGATAGAGAGATCCGATTATTTCTCTTTCTTGCAATCAATCATAGGCTTGAAATGATTTGTCGTACGACAAAGTAATATTAGGCTAAGGATCTCAGCACAATAATGGTCGTAACTGAATCGCGAATCGTGAGTCATAAGGCCACAACACAAACTCTTGCATAACACATAATGCATAGCGCATAAGGGAATCAATCAATCGAAATTTTTCTTTTCCATGGAAGAGGAAGAAAGGAAAGATTCTACAATAATTAGTTAATTCGCTTATGCACTATGCATTATGCGTTATATAAAAGTCTGTGCTGCAGTTTGTAATCGTATGCATTAATAATTTATATCTCAAGTATTAAAATATTTGAAAAGTTATATGATATAATATTATGTCATTTACCGTTAACGATTTGTAATTTTACCAAAGGTAAAATCGCTGGTGTAGACATGTTACCATTACAAGAGATCGATGCGATAATCAAGATACATCAAAACATTGTGCATTGACATATTATACTTACGATTCGCAACTCGGCCAATTCTAATCGAATATTCTCTTTATATTTGATTGTGATTGATCAGTTTCCTACGCCTCACGACTATAATTTTTATGTAGAGGATTTTTGTGCTGAAGTCCTAAGGCTGCAAAATATGCTGATAAAGTATAGCTGCAAAGCGATTGCATTTCTTTATTAAATATCTTTGTATTGCGTTTCAGGATTCTATTTTTTTTATATAAAAAATATCAAATCATATTGCGGAATCTAGAGACTAATTTTCAAATCTCTTTCATTTCACTTAAAATTTCATACAGACTTGAAACAACACAACACAGGGAATAAGCCTGAAACGCAATACTAAGAAGTTTAGATATTTCATAAAGAGATGCAATCGCTTTGCAGCCATTTTTGCTCAACACGTTTTATTTGTGACTCAGTATATACTTTTATTTTACTGGAAATCATGTCGATCGCTGAACAAATTTTTCAACATGTTTGACATGATGCACATGAGTGCATCTAGGACTGTTCAGCAATCATAAAACGGTTGCAAAATTGTTGTGTGCATTCAGAATAACAAGTGAGCTCTTTTATTTGATTGGTCTATATTTTAGGATCTAACGGAATACTAGGTGTATAAGTTTAAATCCGCTGTTTTTTCAGTCAGAAAAACACTTTTTTTTCCTAGCAAGCAAAAACAAATTTATTCTAAGTACTTGCTCTCGCTAACTATACATTTTTCCCATCTTTCGAGCAATTTGTGTATATCACGCCAAAAAAATTCCTCATCTTTCGAGGCAAATCACTCATCAAGCCATTTTCGGACGTCTTCGTAAGAATCGAAGTGCTACTCAGCGAGCGCGTGGCCCATCGACAAAAGTAGGTGATAATCAGAAGGTGCCAGGTCTGATGAGTAAGCGGGATGGGATAGCACTTCCCCAGTTGAGTGTCTCCAAGTAGTTTTGGACCATTGTTTATGTGTGCGATGATGCGTTGTGGAGGAAAATCAGCTTGTCATGTCTTTTCCGATAATGCGGCCTTTTTTTACGCAGAGCACGGTGCAATTTGATCAGTTATTGGTGGTAGCGGTGAGCATTAACAGTTTCATCAGGTTTTAACAGCTCGTAGTAGATGACACCCTCCTGATTTCACCAAACGCACAGCATCGTCTTCCATTCGAAGCGATTTGGTCTTGAGGAAGATGTTGATGGTTGGGCGAGACCAACCCAAGATTTCTTGCGTTTAGGATTCTGAAAATAGATCCACTTTTCATCGCCTGTCACAATCCGATGCAGGAACGACTTTCTTTTTTGTCTGGTAAGCAGAATTTGGCATGTGTTTTGGCGTCGCTCCATCTGACTATCGTTCAGTTCATGCGAACACCCATTTTCCGATCTTTTGAACCTTCCCCATGACATGTAGCCGCATGGAAATGGCTGCTTGAGAAACACCCAATTGCTCGGCAAACATTTTTTGCGATTGGGTATCGTCCTCATCCAAAAGAGCCTGCAATTGACAGTCCTCAACCTTCCTGGGCCGATTTTCACGCTTCTTGTCACTCAGGTCAAAATTGTCGTCATTGAACCGGCGAAACCAATCTCTGCATGTTGTTTCCGATAAAGCATTGTCGCCATAGGCCTTCACATTCGATGCGATTCGGCAGCCGATTTCTTCAAATTCAAACAGAAAAGCAAAACTTCCCGCATATGCTTTTTTTTTAGCGAAAAACTAGACATGATTACGAAAGAAAAAATGTATGTTGTTGTCTGAAATTGCTGATGATGTGCACTGGTTAATGTTGACAGATGTCAACACATAAAAAAAAGTGTGTTGTGTGCCCAGGTAGCTTTGTACGCTCACTAATGCCACCTATGAGCAAACAGCGGATTTAAGCTTATACACCCTACCTATATCAATCAGATGAAAGAGCTCGAATGACTGAGCGTTCAGTAAGACTGCTTTCACATACAGCGTAACTTGCATAAGCGTAACTTGTGTCAACCAAGCATATCGTATCAAATTGTATCAGCTATTACGCATTATTCTAGTTGCGACGATTTGATTGGCTAACGCAAGTTATGCTTACGCAAGTTACGCTGCATGTGAAAGCAGCCTAATGATCTAAAAGAATATCAATAACGAGCGCTCACGGATCTGCTTTGCAACAGTTGAATGCCTCTAGGACCGTTCAGCAATCATAAAACGGTTGCAAAATTGTTGCGTTGTGCTGAATGTATATGCGAAACTCTAAAAATTTAAATTATTAGAGAAAAAAGTTTGGTTGTTAAGAACAGAATCTTTTACATTAACTTCGACGAATGCTATTAACGCTACGCTAGGATCGTTCATGGAGCTTCCCAACAGCATAGTAATATTTTAATATGTTTAATAATAATATATTTAAAACATGTTGGGCGTTTTGGATATATTAAAAACATCTAAATTAGATCCATGGATATTTTAAAAACGTTTTAAAGACAGTGTTATCATTTTGGACTTCTTAAAAATTCATTCCTTCTTAAAAGTCCATTTTAGATCGCAATGAACTAAAACTGAATTAAATTAATATATTAAACAAATTTTAGACTACAATCAAAACAAAATGATTCTTAAGTATTATTATTGATTGATTATTATTATTGATTGATATCTTATTCTAGAATACACATCATAAAATTATGATAAAAAAACCCTGAATTCAGGAACTAATTTCATAGTGCTTCACCCATTCAGTTCATACCGCCACTATTCTTAACTTTTGAAATCATATGGAAATCGCTGCACTTCGATGATCCACGAACATTTATATAAGCATATATAGTTATGATACATCTATTCAATATGGTCCTGATAGAAATTTGCAGTTCAACTGAACATCCAGTCAGTTACTGTCTAATATTTAATCTTAATGTTATAACAACTATTTTCAGGTTAGGAAATCATACGCTGTACTTTCACAGTACTAATTATCATTGTCTTCGACTAGAGATCTCCACAGTCTCTCTCCTGTCGATAATAATACGCCGTATTAACACGATACGCATTATATACACGTTATGTACCTAAACAGTATGCAGTATAGATTTTTTGTCATTGAAAATTTTCAACACAGCACAGATATTCTAGGGACGTTCAAAAAAACGTCCATACATACTAACAAAAGTGAAACTCCTCGTGCGATCTTAAAAAAATTTTCACTTGTTAAGTCAGCGAAAGCAACGTGGCGAGCAGATTTAGAAAATTTTTTGCATGAGATGAACATTTTTAAAATGTCCGAATGCGAACATACTTTGTATCTTGAATAATGTACGTTTTTAAAACATTCATACTAAGTCCATGGATGTTTGGACTAAATAAAAACCAGATTTGGATGGATTCCAATGGACGTTATGTGGGCCGCTAACACTATCACACTACTGGTGTCGATAGCGTTTATAGCGCAAATAGTATTTCCTAAACGCACCCCAAGTATTCATCAACCATATTTGATAATATATACCATATTCGATAATATATATATAATATACTTGATGCTGGTACTACAAAATATTAACTACATAGGTTGTTTCATAAATACATGTCAATACTTTAGGAGATAAATCTATAATACTAAAATAAGTAAAAAATAAATAAAAAATGTCATATGAATATATGTTCTACATACCTTAATTTTTAATTTGATGATTAAAAAAAAATGTTCAAAATGCTCGCCTTATGCGATTTTCAATACATGCTACTATACGTCTTTGCATTTAATTCCGCACTCGTTCAAAAATACCAGATATTTTTGGAATAGTCTTAAATCTATTTCATATCCTTTCTCGCAGATCATCTACATTGTTGGCGTTGAATACACAATAAATTTTAAATGGCCAAAAATAAAAATTTAATGGATTAAGATCAGGAAATTGTGGTGTGGATTCGCTTCGCCCTATTCGTCGATTTGCAAAGGTGCTGTTTAGGAATGTTTTCATTTCTCTCAAATGTTTAAATTTACAAATCATATAGTTACTATCATGTAATTTTAATATATTGGGAGTACAAATAAATTTCCGCCGTTTTTTAATCAAAATTAAGCATTTATTGTGAAAGAACGGTACATAATGTTTTATTCAAAGTAATGGCCACCATTAGTCACTACTTTTTCCCATCTTTCTGGTAGCATATGGATACCGCGTCGGAAGAACGCTTCATCTTTTGAGGCTACCCAGTCATCAGATATACTTTCTACTCTTTCTTATTTTTCTTTTTGCGATTTGACTTTCTTCAATACAATGATATCTCTTTCTGTATTTATATCTTACTAACTGATCCTCGTTAATTTTATTACTTCGTAAGTTCTGACTAAGTTTATTTGATTAATTCTGACATTTATTTTAATTAATTTATTAAATCTCTTATGAATTTTCTATTTTAGTGGGATGTTCTATTTCAAATCAGTATTGTATATTTAGTAAAATATAACAGACGACTTTTGAATATTACAATTAGCAACAATAGATTAACGATGTTTTGATATTTTTAATTTATTATACATCATATAGATGTTGTGATGATTTATTATACATCATATAGATTGTAAAAACGTTAGCTAAACTTGTACGTAAACGTTTTAAAATGGTTTTTTACCAGTAAAAAAACATTTTATAATAGTTTTTATACTGATTTCATAAATGTTTAATTGATTGTTATTTCTAATATTTCTTACACGGACACTTATAACATATTAAAAACATTTACTTGTAACTGTCATTTTTTCAACAGTTTTCAAACATTTTTGTTCTATTTAGGTCGCTTTGTCTATTCAAATTTTTTGCTGTCTACTTTTTTATATGTATCATTTCAAACTGTTCTTTTCACATATGAGGACTCGTTATCTAATATGTGGACATTATCCCAATCGAATTCATGTCGTTCTACGTTCTGATATAACGGAGAGCCACTTTATTTATATCTTTTATATGTTTTTTAATTCTTGTTCCCAATTATCTTTTTGTCTATTCTACGTATATCGATTTACAGTCAAGACAGTCAATTTTATAAACTACATTACATCTAGACATTTTATTTAATATATCTTTTCCCGATTTTATAATGTTATTCAATTTTCTGGGGATAGTAAATGATGTACGATAGTTCATTTTATTAACAATAATTAACAAATTTATTCGATATTTATTTAACATAAGGTATAATAAGGAATTATAGTAATATATATCATTTGTTTTATTGATGTTATTATTATTGATGTTACTATTGATGTTATTAATGTTATTATTCTTGTTAATATGATATTTAATTCTATTAATTGTCCTAAATATAAAACTTAAAATGAATAACAATTTAATAGTAAAGTATTAATTATTTATCTGATGTTTTTGGAATGAAATTTTGGGTATACTATTATCATTATTTTTTTATCTATCATTCCTATGATGATGCTTTTTTTGTGCTATTGAGTGATGTGAATAGAAATTTAAATATCTGTCGGACGCCGTGTCTTTTTTAAAAGTAATAATATAACATGTTCTTCATTCCTAATTAATTTAATGTCTTAATTGTTTGTCATGTTCTATCTCCACTGTAAACTGTAACTGTTCATGTATTAAATTAAAAGTCATTGATGTTTTATCTACTTTAAAAACAGTTATTAAAATTTCGTTCATATAAAAAAACGGTATCCCAAATGATAATTTACTTAAGGCTAATATATCTGCATAACAATATCAGATATTATGGGCGATAGGAGATTTCATAGGCACATCTATACTCACATAAATTTGTTTAATATACATTAAAAATAAGTCGAGTGTAATATCAAATTTATACCTATTTTAAATTCGTCCAACAGTATTTTTGTATTATTATTAATATGATGCCATCTATTTTCAATACTTCTTATAGCTAGTTCTATTGGCACATTGATGAACAATGTTCCAATGAAATGAGAAATGTTCTTTATTAATATTCAAATTATTTAATTTATCTATTAGATGTTTACTATTTTTTATAAAACTTTGTGCCTTTGGGATACTATCATAATTCTGTTTAAATAACACGCAAATCTAGATAGTGGGTTATTAATAATCGCAATTATAATTCTCGATGCCATGCCTTGCTTATGTATCTTAAGGATACCATATGCTCTAGGTAAAATATCATTAGTTGTCAATATATTATTATTATATATGTCATTTGATCAATGTAACCTTTTACCTGTTTTTTATCTACTAATAATCGATTTTAAATCTCTCGTTAATTTATTAACTGAATTTTTTAAATATTATTTCATATGTGTTAACATCGTTAAGCTAGATATTTACATCTTTTCATCATAATATCTAACCAGAATTCCCTTTCTCTGCTCTCGTGATTAATATGTCAGAATGTTATCTAGCAAATTTTTTTATATGTGTTAAACATTTCGAAATAAATTTTTTATTTTCATCTAAAGAGCAATGACTGTGGTATAACTCATGTATGATTAGTGACTCATTCCTTATGGCGTTTTTCATTCCTATCGTTAGTTTACAAATATTTCTTTCTACATGTTTAATGAATTCTATAATCATTTTTTTTTCATTTTTAAATATAGATATAGATAAGATAAATTTATCACTTAATTGATGCACTTAAATGAAATATAACAGAATTTGCATTTCAGATGGAATGTTCATACCACTCATATTGATGAACATTTTTCATTAATCGTATTTACTTTAGATTCAACATTCCAATCCATATAGCACAAAATTTGCAGCATATCGCTATAAAATCTGTAATATTGCAGCAATAAATGATGTTGATGCAATGTTGCAGCAGTGTTGCTGCAACCTTTGTGCAACTTCGTGCTGTAGAGAAATGCGTCAATTTTAAAGTCGTACGATGTTTACGATTCTTGCGACGATACGAGATACAGCCAATATAGATTAGGCTTTAATTAACTATAGGATAGAGAAATCTCAGATTTATCTACAGCCAATCAACTGGCTTGAAATGCCTTTACGACACAATATCAGGCTCAGCACAAAGATATGGTCGCAGCACAGACTTTTCATAACGCATAACGCATAGTGCATAATAAAATCAAAGTTCTTCTTTTTCATGAAATGGAAGAAAAGGAAAGATTCTGATTGAATCTCTTCTTGGTTGATTCTCTTATATGCACGTTATGCAAAAGTCTGTGCAATCAATAGTCGTAACTGAGTCATGAAACATGAGTCGTAATCGTAGATCAACAATCTATAATTACGACTTAGGCGAAGTCTACAATGGAAGTCGAAAAAAATAAAGGATCCTCTACACAAAACGTAATTGAGTCGTAGAACGTAATACAATAGAAGTCGTAGCGATCGTAGAGTCTTAAGTCATAGAACATTCATCAATCATAATCGATTAAGGGTCCTCTACATAGAAGTCGTAGACGGAAATTGATCAATTCTAATCGAGTATTCTCCTTATATTTGATTATGATATTGGTTTCCTACGACTTAAGACTCCAGGACCGTCTATGACTTCTTCCCTTAATCAATTATGATTGATGAATGTTCTATGACTTAAGACTCTATGATCGCTACGACTTCTATTGTAGATTTCGTATTACATTCCATGACTCAATTACGTTTTGTGCTTAAGTCCTACGTTCTATTCTACATTGATCATATCATAAGTTGTAGGTTATATCAAAGCTTATTGTATCAACCAAAGCGTTAATTTTAAAATCGCACAATGCTTACAATGCGATGTTACGATTTTTTTTCATAGCTTTCATGATGAACTCATCATCGTTGTTTATTAATAAAAAATTCTTATTGGTTAATTAAGTTAAATAATTGCGATCAATGATAAAGTAACTGATTAATTATAAGCATAATGTCTAATATCAATAAAAATGAAAGTTATTTGCTTACAAAATTATAGTAGTTCATTCTCAGTAAAAACTGTTAATTATTACATGTTTTAATAATTTTATATTTGAGTTTATTTATTCACAAAGAATAAATATTGTCAGTAAAATTGAACATTATTATAAATCGCGTTTCATTTAGAGAAGTAGCAATGTAAATATTTCAAACACAGTATGTAATATCTTCTCAAAATGCACATATTCTTTTAATTTTATATATAATATAAATATTTTATATGTATTTTTCTAATAATATCTGTATTTTAAATTTTAGGGGAAATTAATCTCCTAACATTAGAAAATAAAATAGATTTGGAAAATTCTATTTGTGTAACTCCAACTGGGTACTTAATACTCTCTTTATTGACGGATGATTATCAAGCTCTTGGTTTAGAAGGGAAACCCTCTACCTTCAGTCATAAATCTCATACACGATATGGTAAGTTTCAATAATAATGCAATAGAATAATAAAATTATATATTATATTATGTATAGGGTGCGTCATCAAAATCCGGACAAATCGAACAATTTTTTTTAAACAAAATGTTTTTAATGAAAAATTAAATATTACTAAAAATTCTTTTACATGACACTTGGGGAATCTCTGTAGAGCATAATTATTCAATATGTCCCCCATTAGCTTGAATGACGGCCTCTATTCTCAGTCTAAAGCGTTCGCATGCACGCTAGAATGTAACGTCCATGCCGACGAATGCTGCCTCAATAGCGATCCTTAATGACGTCATATTGGGATGCCGAGACTTGTTGTTTGTAACTCTTTCTACACTCCATACGTAGTAGTCCAAGGGATTTAAATCTTGGCTGTTAGAAGGCCAGAATGGGAGCCGAGACGAGCAACTCGAGTGCCTGGCAGCCTCAGAGAGCATCTGTTGTATCTTTAATATGTACGATTTTTTTATCGAAGGTCCTCGATAATTCGACGCATTTGTTGGCTCACTTACACCAATAATCGATGCTAATTTTCGTTATGATTAGGTCCATCCAAAATCAGCGCTTGAACTCTTTCAACGACTGCGGGGGTCCTCGCAGTGCGTTCTTTCGAGTGACTCTTCTTCGCTGGCATATTGGAACCTTCGTTGGATTGTTCTAAAGCCGTATATTTTGCCATAACGTCATAAACGATCTCGGATATCCAAAGAATCGAATTATTTCCGTTGCTGAGCGCTCAACGCTCAGCGCCCCTGCGATGATCGCGACTTTTCGATTACACTCCGTACTTGATTTCAACATCGCAGCCATTTTGAGAATATGTTTACTAGAAGTATCATGCTTTTTCGTACGCCAATAATCTCTGGCGGAGACACAATATAACGGAAAATTTAAATTGAAATTTGTTCGGATTTTGGTGACGCATCCTGTATACATTGTATATGTAATATACATCGTGTAAACAATTTTTTGCCGTAAAGTAATTTTTTAAATATCAACATTTAAAGTTTCTTCGGTCAATGAGTAAATAATAAGATATAGAAATTGATTAATTAATACATTCATTTTATACTGAGTATTTTAAACCATCTGTTCACCCCATTTAAAAACGAAGTGGTTATTTTGAAAAATTTCAAGACAAAAGTTGTTGGGGATCAAGTAATGCATTACATAGGTATATGCGATTGACTTTGGATATTGTTATAAAGGTCATATTGAGGTCGATTTGAATTTTTTAAATAGGAACTGATATCTTTTATTGCATAGTCTTGTAGCTGATATCAAGACATTTTTTAAACATTTATTACAAATCTCTTTTAGTTGAGATTTCAAAATTTCAGTCTCGCTTTAGCATTACCCAAAATGTATAGTGTGGAAGGCACATGATCGGATTCTTAATCAAGCACCCCGAAAAGGTGTAAATCTGATCGTGCGATCTCCACGCAGTACATCTTGAGTAATGCTAACGCACAGTGATCTGGCGCGTGACTTTAGGCAATTCAATCAATTTTGACTCCGAGATGGGAATCATAAAAATATAGCTCATATTAATTTATTTCGTTTAAAGTCACGCGCCAGATCACTGTGCGTTAAAACATAGCTCATATTAATTTATTCTACTTAAAGTTATGTTCGAAAGTCATCACTCTCACAAGGGACCATCTCGATTTGTACAACAAACTAGTAAAAATTCTTGATATCAGTAAAAATTGACAATATAAATTAAGGAAAAAGACAAGAACATAGATCGTAAGTTCAAAGAAATTTAGTGTTATAGTGCATGATAAAAGTTCTAGAATGACTAATATTTCAAAAAAAAATGTTTGAAACAAAAGTAATAAAGTTTTAAAAACATTATCACATGATAATATTAATTTGACCTTGGAATGACCTTGAAAAGTGCTTCCAAAGTTAACACAAAAATCTTAAACGGAATTCCTTATTTTTATAGCATATTTTTATAGCTGACGTTGAAATGTTTCTAGAACACTAGTTACAAATCTTTTCTTCTAAGAACAGAGCTCAGAATACTCGAGTATCCGCCCGCTTGCTCTGTTACCCGAATACACGGATCTGCACCGGTTCCATGAATACCCGCTAATTCGGATACCCGAGGAACCATGATACGAGTATCCGTGGAATCGTATATAATACGGATTCCCGCCTCAATACGGGTATCTGCTATATGTTACAGATCATATTTGTGTTTGTAACTTTAATTTTAAAAATTTGTATTTTAAAATCATTTATAGTGATTCTCATTTTGTTTGTAGTTTAAATTATATTGTATTAGGTATACAACTTTGCTTCCGCCGTTTTCCTATAAATGGCTTTAGCAGTAAGTAGTAGTCGAAATAAATAGATCATAGACGTCATACAATAAACTTAGGCATCTGTCAACATAACCCCATAGAAACATTAGTCAATTTATGTCATCATAAAGTTATTCTCGATTGAAAATGTCAGTTTACGAGCCAAATTCTTGTCATTTGCGGGAGGTTTTAATTTTTTGCTTCAATATGAAGAAATCTGCGGCTGAGGCTCATCGAATGCTCTCAAATACTTATGGTGAGACCGCTATTAGTGAAAGAACGTGTCGTGAGTGATTTCAACGCTTCAAGAACGGTGATTTTGACGTCCAAGGTCATGCTCTGTATTTGGTGGGACCAGCTCGGCGTAGTGTATTATGAACTGTTAAAACCGACTGAAACAATCACAGGCGATCGGTATCGAATGCAATTGATGCGTTTGAGCCGAGTATTGAAAGACAAACGGCCACAATACAATGAGAAACACGATAAAGTGATTTTGCATGACAATGCTCGACCCCATGTTGCGAAAGTGGTCAAGACATACTTGGAAACGTTGAAATGGGAAATCCTACCCCACTCGCCGTATTCTCCAGACGTTGCTCCCTCTGACTATCCCTTGTTTCGATCAATGGCACACGGCCTGGCTGACTAGCACTTCCGGTCTTATGAAGAAGTAAAAAATTGGATCGATTCGTGGATAGTCTCAAAAGATGACCAGTTTTTTCGACGCGGGATTCGCTACCCGAAAGATGGGAGAAAGTAGTGGCCAGCGATGGACAATACTTTGAATCATAAATGTATAACTAATTTTTTACAATAAAGCCTCGAATTTCGGAAAAAAAACGGCGGAAGTAAAGTTGTACACCTAATAACTTTTAAAATATTTGATTACAAACGAAAGGAAAATCTCTACAAACGATTTTAAATCAAGATATGTTAATCCAGAGATACGGTAATAGCTCGGCGCTAAGGAAACACGTAGCGTTTTAGCACGAGATACTGCCGGGTATCTTTACACGGAGCGATTTTCTGAGATCTCGATTATTATATTTTAATAATGATTGTGCTGATCAAATTTTATGCATAGTCAATCGATAACTTGTACCCGAATTGTGTAATGAAAGTGCATTTATTTTTTTCTATTTGCCCTACGAGTGGAAATATTACAAGTTTCAAATTTTGAAAAAATTTTTGTCTATGTCTGCCTGACCCATATTACATCTCGAACTTCAGTCGACAAATGGCAATCTCAAGCTTTTTATTTTACTCTTTAACGAACAATGATCGATTGCTAAAATTATCGATAGTCACTCAGAGTCACGACCTACAATCTTCCGAAAGTTGTTCGGTGTGATGCCTTTCATAATGTGGGAGAGATCAGTGAAGGTGAATTGTTCATTTTAATTTTAATATCTTCTTAATAGACAACGGTCGACTACTGAGTGTCCGATGATCACTCAGAATCATGATCTTGACAATATGAGTTATTGCAAAATGGTAGAAGACTTTTCGACTCAATTTAATCCGCTCTATCTATACAAAATTGGTCAAAACTTATAGGACATCTTGTATAATATTATTGTATATAAATCAAAGAAAAGAAATGCGCAGGGCACTAATGACCTAAATGTATTAAAGGTTATTATGAATAGTTTAATAAATTTTTTAGGTATATAACAAATACATACAATTAAAAAGGATTAAATATGGAAGGCAAAGATATTTATTTTAATAATTTTATAGTCTTCCGAAAACTTGTGACGTGCCAGTGGTATTTTGCGCGTGAAGCGGAAACAAACGCTACAAAAATCACTGGATGGATGCAACGAAACAAAATGGATTTCAAATTTCAAAGTACAATATCTGATATTTTGAATTTTGTTATTAAAATGTATTAATTTTTAGTAATATTACTTTATATATTATCAAAATTGACTTAAATCTTAATTATTTAAATATTAAAAAATTATTCAAAATCATAAATATAATATATATGTATTCGCAAATAATCTTAACATATGATGATCTTAAATTAATACGTTAAAATATGTCGATGTTCTTATTATAACTATTGTAGGATTAAAAATTACTGTATAAAACTAATGTCCGCGCGCGCCGCGCGTCACGAATTTTAATTTTATTTTGATACACTTCTCATACATTATTACACTATTTCTCTGTTTATGTTTTTTTTTTTATTATATTTTTTTCGATTTTATCCTTAATTCGATTATTTGAAATAAGATTATTAATTTAAATTAGATTTTAATTAATATAAAAAAATTGAGATTTTTTTCGTCTAAATTTACGCGTCAGACCACTGCGCCAGCGCGTGGTATCGAAATTTTGAAATTTCATACTCATCTCTCAAAGATCTCAATTAAAAAAGATTTGTAAACAATTTAACGTTAGCTACAAGAATATACAATGAAAGACATAAATTCTCATTTAAAAAATTCAAATTGATTTCGACAGGACGCCACTCAAAATCGCATATACCCATGTAATGCATTACTTGATTCCTAACAACTTTGAAACATTTTTCAAAATAATCACTTTCCTCGTTTTTAAATGGGGTATACAGGAGGTCTGAAATACCCGGTATATACCTATACACGCGCGTGCGAATATACAACACATGCGTGCACGTATACGTCCATATAAAATAGTATTTCAATCGTGCATTCGTGCGCATATAATAGGGAAAATGGGGGAATTGTATGCTGCATTTAAGGGAGTTTCCTACATTAGAAGTTCAAAAGAATTTTGTTTTTTTTTTTTCGTAAATCGATAGTAAAACTTTTTATATCCCTAAAATTTTAGAAGGAAATTTGAAATCCTTCGGTATAAATTCAGCACTTATATCGTGGTTTTAAACATTCGAACATCTTGAATATTTCGTTTATTTTTTATACAAAAAAAATGTTTCAAACGAAAGTGGAACAATTTCGTATTGTGGCTGTGTTGTTTTTTTCTAAGTGAAGGCGTCAAAAAAAGATGGGTATAAAGGTCACCTTCACTTTTTTAAATGGAATTGTATGATTTTTTTTACACAATGATTCCTCTAATTATTCTGCATATAAAAGTATTAAGGTAGTAAAAGTATTAAGGTAATATCAAAAAATCAATAGTTTACAAAATATTTTACACTTTATTCTGGCACATATTGACATAAAATGTTAAATAATTCGTAAACTATTAACATTTTTAATAATCTTACTTTAATACTTTTATGAATAGAATAATAAGATAAATCAGTTAGTGTAAAGAAAACACATCGTTGTTTTAAAAAATGTATGTATAATATATATATGAATAATTTTTTAAATAAGCAACTATGTATTTTCTTTCAACCAACTGATTTATCTCATTATTCTGTTCGTGAAAATATTAAGATACGATTATCAAAAAATTAATAATTTACGAATTATTTAATATTTTATGTCAATATGCAGAATAATTAGAGGAATCATATTGCGTTACGAGTTATTTAACATTTTATGTCAATATGCGCCAGAATGATATGTAAATTATCTCATCAATTTTTATTATTAGTTTTTTGATATCTTAATACTTTTATATGCAAAATAATAGAGGAATCATATTGTGTAAAAAAAATCGTATAATTCCATTTAAAAAAGTGGAGGTAACCTTCATATCTTTTTGACGCCTCCACCTAAAAAAAAACCAACATGACGAAAATAACCTCTTGAAACTTTCATTTGAAATATTTTTTATATTATCAAAAATAAGCAAGATATTTCAGATGGTCGATTTAAGTATACCTCTGTATACGAGTGCATGGCGCGCAGGTATAATAAAAATTTTTTAAAAATATTTATTATAGTTCTAAAATACTCTTAAAGCCATTCAATTTTCATTTTGAAAATTTTTTTATATTTTATAGTTTCGATGATATTCGCTTCGGAAGAAAAAAAAAACGATTTTTCTCGAGGGGATGTTTTATCCCTTACCCTTTACCTCGAGATAAGCACAAACAAAAAAATATAGGTCTAATATGTTCTCTATAATATATCCTGTTTTCTCTGCTGAACGCAACGGCTGCATTCAGAACGATATTCGCTCACTAAGCGTTCGGTGAACGGTTTTTCATCAGATTGACATTCCATTAAATCTAAAAATATAGACCAACCAGATACAAGAGCTTACTGAGCGCTCAGTGGACGGTTATTGTTCTGAATGCACCCAATGTTATAATTATTTCGCACTCTACAACGTAACTCCCAAGAAATACAAAAGTCAATACAAATTCAAAATGATATCAAATGACTTTATTTTTATTTGCTTAAAGTCAATAAATGGTCAAATTTTGTAACAAAAATCATCATTTTGATATTTCATATTAATAAAAAAATGAATAAATATGTTATTATAAATGTTAATACAAAAACTTTGAAAAAATTATACAGAAAAAAATTAGGAAAATTAATTATACAATCAACAAAAACCGCATAACGTACATTAAAGTACATTCTTTTGACTTTCTCTCGACTTGATGTGTTCCTGGACTATTATATAACTTGGGACATTATATTACATTTATATTTTATTTATATTACATTTATTTTTGGAATACGAAATTACAACATTGATGTCATGCTACTTTTAATTTGTCGACTGAACCGTTCCATATCTTTCGTATTCTTCGCAAATAATGTACTTTTCATTGAGAGGAAACTTTGAATTGTATATGCGCACAATTTTTCGCCTTGAATTGATTTAATGAGAAAAATGATTATTCCAAAACTTTTTAACTTAATTCAATGAATAATAGCTCAATAGATGCACATATAATGACATATTTTAGTAGATATATATATATATATATATATATATATATATATATATATATATATATA
>NW_012130091.1:970847-976081 GCF_000143395.1 Atta cephalotes
TATATATATATATATATATATATATATATATATATATACAGGGTGTCTGGAAATAATCAAATATTTCATAGAGCGAACTAAACTGAGTCGAAAAGTCCTCTAGCATTTTGTAAATTTCCCCAATTTATCAGATATTAATAATATTAATAATATTAATATTAATAATAATTTATAATATTATATATAATTCCCCAGTTTGTCAGATATTAATCCTTAAAGATAGCCAAATACGCGCGCTCGTCCGGCCTACTACTGCGAAGTGTATATGCCTACCGATCGCTTGGCGCGTGGGCCTTGGGAGTTGGGGATTGGCTGGCAAACGCCCCGCGCCGCGCACACCGCCGCAAGTCATAGCTCGGATAGCGCGCTTGCCAGGCTATCCCCGCTCCCTATGGCCCACGCGTCAAGTGATCGGTAGGCGTATATACTTCGCAGTAGTATTCGGCTATTTTTAAGGATTAATATCTCCTTAATCTCCTATTGGAGAAACTTACAAAATGGTAGAGGACTTTTCGACTCAGTTTAGTCTGTTCTACCTACCCATAAAATATTTGGCGATTATTTCCAGACACTCTATATATATATATATATTAGGACAGTCGTTATGTTAACAATTTTTGAAATATGATCAGAACACTTCCTAAAATGATTCAATATTTCACAAAAATAACATTATAACAATAGAACACAATAAAATAACAATAGAATTTTTTCAGATGTTTTTTAAACGATATTAACATACCACCGGGACATAATAGACGGAAAAGCATCTTTGTAAACAAAATTCAGCCGATGCTCTAATTCTTAATCAATTTTAGTTTTTTTTATTGGCTCGAAATTGAATAAGCTGTAGCTCATTCTGCACAAATTTTGATTACGATTCAAATTAAAAATGACCAATCCAATATTTGTTATCAATTTTTTTTGCTTACTTTATTGGATCATTCTGGCGAAAAAATTTCAATGCCAAAGTATGCCAAACTATTCCTAAATACGCGGTTTGGAAGTAGTTGGACGTAGAATTCTACTTCTATATCAAAGTAAGCCGATTTATGCTTTTGTACACCAAACAATGCCAATTGCGGCAAACTACGTCAGAAAGTACGCCTAATTATGCCCGAAAGTACGCTTAATTACAAAAATTATGCCTAAATATGCGAATGAAACAGGAAGTAGTTTGGCGTAGAATTCTACTCCTATGCCAAAGATTTATGCTTTCCTACGCGAAATTATAACCCTAAGCATAGTTTCGGGTACATTCAGGGTGCTATTTCATTTCGTACATGCCTTGTAATCTTAATTTCCGAATAACCCCAGTACGTTTAAATTTAAACAGTACAGTGTAAAGATGATATTTCATTTATGCGTTGTCATACGACAAAAGTGTACAGAACAGAGAGATCCTCAAATCTCTCTCTATCATAGTTAATCAACAAGCTTGAAAAATTTATCGTACAACAAAAACGCACAAATGAAATATCACCCTTACACTTACTGTACTATTTAAATTTATTGAACATACGAAGATTATCCAGAAAATAAGGTTACAAGGCGCGTAGCTCTCGCAGGGAAATATGTTTTTCGAAATTAGTACCACTGCTGTGTAGTGGGGAGTCAGCTGAAGCAAACGAGCAGTGCCAGATGTTAGTAGTTTCCTAACTCTCATTGTGGTGAAAATTTAATATGAGCGCCCTTATTTTGTCTCCCGCCAAGTACGAAGTGCACGCTGTAATACGTTACCTGAATGCATGAGCGCCCGTATACTATTATACCCCAGAGAGCAAATGACAATCAATGCAGTGGCGCCATATCCATTCTTCTTCAGCAAAAAATTAAAAACTCAGCAATCAGTTCAAAAAATCATGGCGACAATTTTTTGGGACAAAAAAGAAGTTCTGCTCGTCGAATTTTTGTAAAAAGGTGAAATGATCAACGTGCAAGATATATATTGAGATCCTCAGGAAACTTCGCAAAGCCATACAAAACAAACGTGTAGGATGCTGATGAAGGGAGTGTGTCTCCTTCATAACAATCTCCGCATACCGTTTGTGCAAAGCAAGAGTTGTTGATCTCATTTGGTTGGGATGTTTTAAATCACCTCTCTCACAGCTCCGATCTCGCACTTAGTGATTATCATCTCTTCGCTAAATTGAAGGAACATTTGGATGGAAAACACTTTTGCGATGACGATGAAGTCGTTAATCGCAAACGGATTATGAGCATTAACGTAGTAAAATGCATGGTGGAAAGAATATAAGGTGAAGTATTCCCATGGATGCGTAATAGGAAAGTGAAAATCGAAGTGCAGAACTGGCAGAAGAGAGGTGGCGGGAGACCTCTATGAAAAAGGAATAAAAAACCTCATCCCACGGTTGACAAAATATTGAAGTAAATAGTGATTATGTGGAAAAATAATGTAATATTATATAATATAATTCCTGTAAGTTTCATTAAAATATATGCATGTATTTTAAAAAAAATCTTGTAACTTTTCCGGATAACTCTCGTATTTCATTTGTGCGTTTTTGTCGTATAAGTAACTTGATTGTGTCTTGAACTCATTTGGCATAAATTCAAGATGCCATCACATTGCTGTCATGATGAAATTAAAATTCCGTCGTAGGATACTTTAATATTAAAGCCCAATTTTGAGGATTCACTTTACTGCGAAATGCTGCGCTCTTTATATATTTTCTCAGGTGATTCTTATTTACGAGTTTATATCTCCGCTGTGACGCCTCTCTGTCGGCGGAGATGCATAATGCTCACGGATGAGTAAAAATAATTCCGCATAAAATGGCGTAGAATAGCCTTACTTCGTTACTACTTACTTTCGTAAATGGAAAAATTAAAAAGTGAGTATTGTACTTTGGCATAGTTTGGCATAGAAATATGTACCTCAGAAAATGATTTTTTGCAAACGAGTAGCTTGGCGTAGATAGTTATTTCTATGCCTACTATTCGATTGTAGAGTGTGATTCTGCGTAGAAAGACGTAGAATGGCATATTTTCTCTGAATACTTACGAAAAAATGAAAATTAGAGGAATTCGACATAGAAACACGTAATTCAGGAAGTAATGATCATTAATTGCAAGTACTTTGGCGTACTTTTTGTGTCTGACTAGATTCATATACGCCATTTTGCGTAAAATCGCATAGCATAGTTATTTCCATGTTTAACAACACGATTTTACGCCACAGTTATAAAAATAAAAAAGTGTATTTTTTTGCGTACTAATTGGCATAGAAATTTTTCCGTCAGGGCAACCTTTTTTATTTGAACTATTGTTGACATGTACGCGACATGTATCCAAGGACAACTTCGATTCTTTCCCTCGATTACTTTTTTAAAACTTTCAAAAAAATTCAGGTTATTTTGTCTTTACATCAAATTTAGTTGTAAGCGAACATAAGGTTAGTTATGTCGTTAATCGCGCACGGATTATGAGCATTAACGTAGTAAAATGCATGGTGGAAAGAATATAAGGTGAAATATTCCCATGGATGCGCAGCAGGAAAGTGAATTTGGATAACATTTTATTGACTGTTCAAGTATAACCAGCACTATTATACGCAGGAAAGTGCATATTAGAGAAACATTTGATTGGTTATTTCCAGTATTGCTATCGCTATTGTGCTCAATGTTTCACTTTATATTCTTTCCACCATGGAAAAGTGGTCACTTTTTAATTTGTGAAAATTCTGAGGGAAAGAATCAAAGTTCTTGGGTATATAGCCGATCACAGAAAGGTTGCAACACTTTTTTTCGATGGGTTTCAGAATGCAGCTTTCTCACCGAATGATTGGTTCTTCATTTATGGATCTGCAAATAAAAACCAATCGCTCGGTGAGTAGATTAGAGAACTCATTGAAATAAAAGGTGTTGCAACCTTTCTGTGACCAGTTATACATATATATGATATCTTACATTAGGGATACACACTAGGACAGTAAGAAGCGTGCGACAGACGGAGTATAGAGTTCCTCTAGTAAGAATTAAGACATAGGAGCGGAAGGGACGCTATTGCCAGGTGTCGGGTTCTGGCTGGAAACAGCATAATTTGACAGTCCGATTTCGCGTTCGCGCCTTCTATGCCATGAAACAGTTGCTCATGCGTCAATTCACAGATTCACTACAGATTTACTACATCGAAAGTATATGCAAATGGCGGCATTTAAAGAGACTCGAAATTTGACCAATCAGGAATCCCCTCATGATTTGACTCTTACTAGAGGGATTCTAGGACAGTAACTGCATTCAGCAAATCTGAGGCGTCGGAGTGCTCTTTTTCTACAGTGCACGTGACATATGCTATAAGAGCACTTCGATGCCTCAGATTTGCATTACCGAACGCAGCTAGTGAACTAACACACCGAACTCTCCAGATCAATTAAGCACACCTTTATATTAGAATAAATATTTTTCCTATCTTTTAAAGTTACACTATTGTGGAAATTGTTTTCAACAATTCCCTTTTCTTCTTCCATTCCCGGAAAGTGAATAAGTTGTAACAACTATAATCAAAATTTATACAGAATGGGCTTTTAACTCATTCAATTTTCGAATAAAATTTTTAAAAAATCTAAAATTAGTTAAGAATTAGGCTGAGTTGACGAAAAAGCGGAAGCCAATCAGAACTTACGGAAAGACAGAAGCAGAAATGTAAAGACAAGCAAAATGTACCGCCTACTCCTACTGTGAGTTTCGATTGGCTTCCGCTTTTCCACTCCATCAAGGTATTGCCAACTCGGCCTTAGAGTGTCGAATTTCTGTTTCTAAAGATGCTTTTCTGTCTCTAAAGATGCTTTTTTGCCTATATTGTGTCCCGGTACGTAGCATGGGTTAATATTATTCAACAAATTTGAAAATTCTGGTGTTATTTTTTTTGAGATATTGAATTACTTTAGAGGATAACCCGATCAAATTTCAAAAATTGAGGGGATGGGCGGAATAAAGGCCTATTATAAAATCTTGATATTAATAAAAATAACTTGCTATTTTTTTTATTATACACAAATGGATACAATATTAAATAAATTTATAATTTATTAATGTTTTTAAGAAGTTACATATTACAATACTTTTCTATTACGATCAATCATACATGAAAAAGCTAATTGCCAGAAAAAGAGCTTAAATAGAATTGTGCCTTTATTCTACCCCTCAATTGTTAAAATAACGGCCACTCTATTATATATATATATATATATATATATATATATATATATATAC
>NW_012130091.1:976513-1001770 GCF_000143395.1 Atta cephalotes
TATATATATATATATATATATATATATATATATATATATATACACATACACATTGCTTTCTTATAATTATTTCAATATTTCAGAGATCAGTATGTGCCCGTCATCTATAGCAGCATGGTTTTACGCACGTAATTATAATGTTTGTCGCTGTTGTCAGAAATTTTTTCAAAAAATCAAATATTCATTAACGATACCTACTTATGAGGACACATGTAATAACACTGATATCGATTTCTTTGAATGGCTGGGAATCTTCAGCATTGATGGTGATCTGTATGCTCATTTACATTTTAAAATGATTTTTTATGATTGAATGCCGCAGGAATGTGACAATGACAGCTAGTAACATTTTTTTTTAGATCTACTAAGGGAGAAGATAATTGTGCAAATACATATCAGTGCCCTTCTCCATCGATACATGTTAGACAGGTGCAGTATTTACAGTGGACTGGATTCTTCACACGACAAAAGATTCAAGAAGTATATAATATTCTAAAACAATATATATTATCACGAAATACTTTACCATGGATTAGTTTAGATATACAAGGATTTGCAGACAGTGCTATTAGTTTTGATTTGAAAGAACATATGTTCTTGACTGACGGAGACAATAGTTACACTATTGTATTTCATCCGAAAAGTAAAGTTGTTATACGAAAAAATTTAAGTTCAAATAGTAAGATAAAAGTACATCGTTAATTTTTTCTTGTTAATAAACGCCTGTTTTATATTGTACTCGTTAACAAAATTATTGCAACTTATATCAAATATTTGCATAAAGATATCAAAAATGCAAGTAATTTCAAGTACTCATAATGAAAAATGGTCACATATGAATGATGATTGTAGTTTTTTTCATTCTCAAAAAGTGAAGTTTATACTTTAAGAAGCTTTCGATAAATTTTAAATTCATTCTTATTTTTGCTCACTATCTTTTCTAAAATAAGAATGTATTACGTCAAAAAATTGCACAGTTTGAAAAATTGCACATATATTATGGGTCCAATAAATTTTTTTTCGCAAATGTCGGGATAATCATCGTAAAGTATGAACTTTTTCTTGCAAATTAAAAATACAATAACTTATATGACTACTTTGTACGATTTTTCATTATGGAGATGCGGCATATTAAATTACCTATACATTTTTGTTCAGTTACTAACATTAGTTGCATTCAGCAGAACGTTTATTTTGCAACTGTTGGAAGTTTTCTTCGTGCTGATTGGATTATATTTTTAGATCAATAGCAGCGAGTGCTACTCGCTCAACTGTTGAATCTGTTGATGTGAACGCAATTACTGTGCATTCAGTACTACAACCACTGAGCCCACTGAGCATTCGGCTCTTGCATCTAATTGGTTATTCCGTTAGAATTAAAAATATAGACAAACAGATATAAAAACTCATTGAGTGCTCAGTGAACGGTCGTAGTATTGAATGCACTCAGTGCATTCACACTTATATTTTCCTTGCTGGAAAACGCTTAGCATTACTCCGGCTGTACAAGGGATAGGTGTTTTAAGCCTTAAGTTGTAAGAAATTGACCAATTACAATCGAATTCGAGGAGAATAATCTAAACTAAATAAAAACTATGATTTATCCATTTCTTATGGCTTAAAATTCGGTAAATCCGGGGTTATTCAATGCTGCAAGGGTCCGATGGCAACAGTTGCTATATAATCATAAGTTTTTTTAGCTTTTTAAATTTTCGAGCTGAGCAAATAAAAGATATATTTGAGATTAAATTTTAACACATATACTGTTGCTGTTATTCCTTTTCATGCACAACAAATGCAGCGAAAGCAATTATGAAAAATTGACATGATATTTTTACCGCAACATGCTGTGCATGAAAAGACATCTTAACAGATACAATTATTTTTCTATATATTGTATGAGAGAATTTATGTTATCCGCAGTAATCATCTTTGTACTAATACTTGAACATATTGAAAACGACCGCTCTGATTTGCTTGATGAAGATGTCTTGCAACGGTCTATTGTAAGGAATTTTTGACAAAGAGAATTATAACTAAGTAGCTTATTTGTACATCTAAATATCATTACTTAACCTTCATTGGTGGAAAATTTTTCGCTGAAGTTATTTCACGTTTTGGAATATTTTTCAGCAAAATTTCAGCATTTTAGAAAATTTTCAGTTTAATTTTTTAGTGATTTTTAGCTGAAAATTTTATTTTCACTAAAATTTCAGAGAAATGTCAATGAATATTTCAGAAAAATTCCAACAAAATTTCAGAGAAATTTAAATAAAATTTTATAGAAATTTCCTTCAAATTCAACAAATTTTCAACATGTTAACTGAAAAATTCACTTTTACTGTAATTTCGACACATTTTCAGCAATTTCGCTGAAATATTCTTAAAATATTCTTAAAATACAATAATTTCAGCGAAATTTTTTTGACCAAGATTATTATAAATATTTTGATTCTTTATCTCATATTTTAAAAAAATGGATTTTTGGTCGATTACATTTGATTACTTGTAACCTCACCACCCATCTTTTTATTTTATTCTTACACTTCCTGCTCAGTCATGAAAAACTGAAGTTCATGATTAAGCATTAGCACTGCAATTTGGGGATTCAAGATTGGAATCCAAATTTAGATATTGGAGATCTGAAGGACTATGAATCAGGCCTAAAATATTATATATATTAATTATTATGTATGTAAATATTATTTTAAATATCCATAGCATATATTCGATACAAGAAAATAAAAATTATAATTTTAATAGTTATCTTTAAATATTCACCTTTTAGTACTTTTATAGATGACCAGTGCTGCCAGATATGCCCTGCACTCGCGCAGTTTAAAACGCAGTAGAATATCTAATCGTTCGTGAGATTGGTGTTCGTAGTCGCTCCAAAGAGAAATAGAATTACAAATATAAAAAAATTAGACATATTATACCTCTTATTGTGTGAGGTATCAATTTCTACATATTTACATTATCTATATGAGAAGCTGATTCGGCATGCCTTGATAAATTATATCGACAACATTTAAGCGAAATATTACAAATTTTATTTTTTTAAACACCAAACTTTATTGTCATTCTCTGCCAATCTTTAAAGATATTTTCGTCTAACCAAGATCTAAATTTTCGGATACATATCTTTTTTTGGGCCTTTTTCCTGACTCTATTGCGATTCATTTTCTATCTAAAATCTAAAATACTTTACCTTATTTCTATTTTCCTCTAGGGATTCCTTGCACCTCCTGTTGTCCTGTTTGGCGCGCAGATTTCGCGGTCCACATCTTTACTTTAACGATGTTAACCTAATCTAACCTAACCTAATCTAACCTAACCTAATGGCTACAGCACTGCGCGAACTAGACTAAGCTGTAAACAACGTGCATGCGCGAGTGTATGTCTGACATCACTGTAGATTCTAATATTCATATTCAAGTCAGGCCTTATATTTAAAGCTTCCTTAAATTTAAATTTTATCTTTAGATACTCTACGAATTATTTCATTGGCTGCTGAGCTTTTAAAGATAAATTTAAGGAAGCTTTAAGTACAAGGTCCGACTATTTCAGAAATGAAATATGATAAAGTACAAGCAAGGTACTGTTGCGAATTCCACTGTAAAAAAATTCCCCAGTAGCTAAGAATCTTAGAGTCAAGGAAGTCTTTGAATTGCAGAATGCAGTTTTGCATAAATGTATCTTATCTTTGAATATATGGAGATATTTTATCCAACAGATTGTTGAATAATTGAAAATCCGTTCTGAAGAATTTATAAAAAGATTTTATATCTTCATAGATAAGGTCATTGAGGGCTAAATGAACAGATTCTCTTAATTCGAATTTTTTTTGTATAATCCATTCTTTTGCCCACTCTGTTGTCGGATTTATAATTGTTGTATTCTCCGTTTATATTTCTTACTCTTCTTGTTGTTCCACACACATAGCAAAAGCTGTGAGAATCAGCAACTTTTTCAATTTTGTCTTTCTTGCTGAATTATTCATGTTTCAACTAACACTATGAATAGGTTAGATTATGTACATTAGTTCTTTTCAATTAAAAGCAATTCGTATTTTAATTTTATATTAATAATTTTTAATAGTTAAAAATATTTTTAGCTTTGTCTATTATATTTGCCGAATAATCAAAATAAATTAAAATTGACTCTGACCTGAAGGAGCATTGACACTGGATATGATCTGTTTCATGCGTAATTCATTCTAATTATTTAACTAAATGATTTTAAACTTTTGTTGTATCAAATGAAACAAACTTATTATATTTATTTTAAAATATTATTTTTATTTCAATGTATTTAAAAAATTAAAATTGCATTTGTAAATTTAATATCTTAATGTTGATACAAATTACGACTTTTTCTTCAGTTGGAGAAGGCTGAGTCTTCAATCAATGCAATTATTAAATTCTTAAATTCGTTGAAAAAAGGAAAGTATGTAAAGGAAAGCACGTCCGAACGATCCCTTGAGATTTATAATATTTATATAACGACTTGCGGGCAGCTAACATCACATATTTGAATAACGCTATCTACAGTCATCAAAGTACAATTATGTCTATTCTAGGATTTGAATCGAGAATTCGGACAAATTTCTAAGGCCGAGTTCACACCTTAACAGAAAAAAAAGCGGAAAAGCGGAAATCAATCAGAATTCGTGGAAAGACAGAAATAGACAAGCGAAATGTACCTACTATTACTGCGAGTTCCGATTGGCTTCCGCTTTTCCATCAAGATGTGAACCCGGTCTAAGGGCCATGGCACACAAAGAAACTTAAGCGGTAAAACGTAAGCAATAAGGGTAAAATTACACAATGCGGAAAAAAGTTGCAGAATAGAGAATGTCATTGAAACAACCAATTAGTATTCGGAATAACACAAATTAACGCTGATTGATTGCTTCTATGACATTCTCTATTCCGCAGTCGTTTTCCGCACCGTGTGATTTCATCCTAAGCGAATTCATCAATCAGTAGAATCCGTAAGGCCATAACATAAATGCCAATCCAACATGTTGATTTCTTTATTGCTTACGTCTTATTGCCTTAAGTTTTTTGTGTTCCATGGCTCTAACATCGTGGATACAAGGCTTAAGTCCGATCTATAATAGGTTTTAAGCTTTAAACCATAAGAAATTGATCAACTACAATCGAATGTGAGGAAAATAATAGCGTTTTCGGCTCGACCGAGTTTGTACTAACAAAAGGTTTGTACGCGTTGCAAGCTCCTACCACAGCTCCTACTCACCTATCAAGCGCGTTAGAATGAATAAGAGCTATAACAGGAGTAGTCAGAAATAGTTTCTCGAAAAAAACGTTGTTTCGACATCATTATGAAAAAAAGTTGTCGATTCAAAACTTGCATCGAAATTTTAACATTTTCGAATGACAAAAAATTGTATGTATGTAGAGAGTGCAATAAGAGTTTGATACATTTTTAATATTTTTGTATAAATTTGTGATAAGTCATTTTATATTTTGAATATTTTCGTTCAAAAGTCGAATTCAAAAATCGACATTTTTTTCAATTTCATTTCGACAATTGCAATATTGCTCTAATCATAAAAACTCTCAAAATTTTTCAGAATTTATAATTTTATAATTTTTTAGAAAATTGTAGGATTTTTTTATATGAATTTTTTTATATGAATCGAAATATTTTTTACGACTGTCGATAAAGTCATCTTTTCTTCTAGTAATTCTTTGTATCTTATTTTATTGTTCTATTCCTGCTGAATAACATTACTTTTATTTATACTTTGTAATTTAATATAATCTTATTATGTCACTTTTGTATTGAGGAATTTCAGGGAATAATATTTCTTATTATAAATGAGCATGAGATCAAGAAAAAATATTATCTGTTCTATCAGTCTAGCTAAACTAATTCTAACTCGAAATGATCTCGATTTTTAAATTAACGAAATTTAAATATTGATCTATCATATAAGTTTCCATTTGGAAATATAAAAATACTACTAGTGTCACTGCTACTGCAGTATTATTCTTATACGTAATAGTATCAATGCTGAGCCAACAGTATTATTACTGCAGTAGTATATGACGACATATGACGTAACATAGAACTACTTCCAGTAATTGTAATATTTGATATAAAAAATTTATTAGAGTAAATATATATCATTAGAGCAATTAGTATTATTTCTAATAAAAATAATATTTTACAGTATTATTAAAAACAATATTATTAAAACGTTATTATCATATATAGATGTCATCATTTGTACATTACTATTATATTTAACATAATTATATTTTTTTTATGTATTCCGCCTCTTTCACACATCCTTGAACAGATTACAACTATACATCTATTAGCATTATAGGTATTCATGGTTTTTCGAAGGAGCAATTTCCGTACGATCACAGAAGCATGGTAAATGGAGGTTCGGATTCGGATAAGTGACCGCGTATGGATGCATCATAAAATTAGTTCTCAAATTCATAAAATAAATTTTTTTTATTATAATTTTGTCGTATATCCTCTGAAATATAATACTAATCAATAATACTTATTTTCATAATAAAAAATTTCAATGAAACTTTAATGAAATTTTCTCTACCACTCTTACGCTATTAGTGACACTAGTAGTATATTTTTATGCTGACTAGATCAATTCAAGATTTTATTTCCAACTTTTAAAAATTAATCAAAATTGGAGCCAAAAATCCATCGATATCAATAGAAATTTCGAAAACTTTCAACTTTTATTTTCGACATCTTTTCGAGAAATTATTTCTAACTGGGATATTACAACATGTTGGAACATTCGATGCGAACAAACCTCTAGGTTGAAGTAATGATGTTTCGTACTCTACTATTGGTAGAGTGTGTAACGTCAATCAATAGCAAAACATTTTCTAAGTTGGTGCAAATCGATCGGGCCGAAAATGCTATAAATGTGGTAATTATATGGTCATGGTAGCACGATTATATGAATTAAATATCGATTTATCATCTCCAGCTTTGAAAAGTAGACGATGTATCATAAGAAAAGTGTACGTTGCTATGTATTTTATATCCATTTTGTCAGAGGGCAGTAGTGCGCGGCAGCATTTTGCGATTATAGGTTTTGGACCATCGTGTCCTCTCTCAGGTTTCTCTCTGGTGACGTCATGTTGGAGCAGAAGAGATAAGAGAACGGTCATAGGAAGAAAGTTCTGTTTCCTGGTGTGTCTCTCGGTGCTGTAGAAGATTGTCTACTCGTCTCGTCAATCTCGCGTATCGCCGAAATGTCGTACGCGTACCTGTTCAAGTATATTATTATCGGAGACACAGGTAAATAACGTGATGTGCGCGCGGGGTATTACCGCAAAAAAAAAATCTTTGCTCTCCTCCCCCTTCCCATGCATCTTCTACGTCGTCCGTGACAGACCCTTTGTTTTCGTTTCCGTGATACGCGATATTGCTGATTCGTAAATGCAAGAATAACTTTGTTTTACGGAGGCAGCCACCGACAAAGAAATTCCCTTAACATACGTTTATTTCCTTTAAATATATTTGTCGCATGTCAGTATGAATTTTAAATAGATCTCGTCTCGTATCATATTGCTACTTGATTTATTGTACTGTTTCATGATTGTCAAATACATTTTGATTTGACGAACTTTCCTGTCAATTTCCACGTTAACGTCTATATATAGCGTGTTATACATTGCGTGTCACCGACAAGATATTATTAAAGACGATCGGCGCTTATGAAAGTTCGTGTGCCTATTAAAATTTAAATGATTAAGGGCCGGTTGTTCAACCTTTTGGTAAATTTTATTCTGTTAGGTAAATAGCAAAATTACTCAATCATATGCGCGAATTACCAGATTTATTTCATAGGTAAAATTTACCAAAAGGTGAAACAACCAGGACTAAAAATAAGAAACTAATAATACAGTATTAATATTATAATTTATTAGTTTTATAGACATGTATATATGTTTAAAACTTAATAATACTCTATTTTTATTTAAAACTGTGATTTTAATTTAATCCAAGGATATAGTCAATGCGATGTTGCAAACGCTTTGAAGTTTTTTAATTGGTCAGTTTGTAAAATTCTTTCTTCTAATTGGTCCATTAAATGCTTCAAAGCATTTGTAGTAAGACTTTGACTACCGCCCAAGTTTGATTATCAATAAAGATGTTAATTGCAGAGAAAGAATTATAATTTTTTGCCAACATATAAGATATTATAACATTAAAAAAATACTTATTTGTACAGCATTTACATAATAAAAAATCACGAATTTAATAATATATGATCAAAATATTTATGTTAATAATCATAAATTTTTATTAATTGTCAGTAATGTCATCGTTCTTCAATTATTCCTGAGTCTCTTAGGCCCTATTGATAGTCACGAAAATTTACCGACAGTCTTTAATAGTAACTCTCTTTGTTGCCCATATTCAGAACGCGCTTATAATTATGTTAGCACACATAATTATAAGCACACATGTAAGCATATTCTGAATACAATATGTATAGGGAAATTTTGTATTTAATTTGAATATACATATGAGATTTTATTACAATTTACTAATTAACAATTATTATAATATATAAATACGATGATATTTTTATATAGGAGTTGGAAAGTCTTGTCTTCTTCTTCAATTTACGGATAAAAGATTTCAGCCAGTCCACGACTTGACAATAGGAGTCGAGTTTGGTGCTCGTATGATTACCATTGATAGCAAGCAAATTAAACTGCAAATATGGGACACTGTAATATTATTTAATTCATATTGTTGAATTCAAGCTTCATATTACTGATATTTGCTATTAATAGAATCATGATTCTCTCAATCAGTATAAATACTTAGTATAAATACTATATTAATAATGATATTTAAATTAATACTGTTTATATAGACATTTATATAGCTTTAAATTCTTATTCTATTAAACTCATTTGAAAAGATATTTTCATTCTGTAAAAAATTATTTTTTTTTATTTTAATGTTTTACTGAAATATAAATTCTGATAATTATATGCTTTCTTTTTTAATTTTTTATAATTAATAGAAATTTATTATTATTAATTATTTTCTTAATTTACATTTTTAGGCAGGCCAAGAGGCATTTCGTTCTATAACAAGGTCATATTATCGTGGAGCAGCTGGAGCTTTGTTGGTATACGACATTACACGTAGAGAAACTTTTAATCATCTTACAACATGGCTGGAGGACGCAAGGCAACATTCAAATTCTAATATGGTTATCATGTTAATCGGCAACAAAAGTGATCTAGATAATCGAAGAGAAGTAAGGAGAGAAGAAGGTGAGGCTTTTGCACGGGAGCACGGTCTTGTCTTTATGGAGACCAGTGCCAAAACTGCAGCCAATGTAGAAGAAGCGTTCATCAATACAGCAAAAGAAATTTATGAAAAAATACAGGAGGGTGTCTTTGACATTAATAATGAGGTATGACATTAATTCTTTTAATCTACATGTACTTTAAATATGAGTAATGAACAAAACTTTTCCATGATTTTATATTTTATTTTTTAAAATATATTATTACAAATGAGTTTTTTACTGTTTATCTCATATCATGAAAGAAGATAAGAAATAACTGATAAATGAGCAGTGACAACATATAGTATATTTATTTTTTGTTTTTTTTTACATTATATATTTGCATTGTAAATTGCATTCAGGCAAACGGCATTAAGATTGGACCACAACATTCGCCAACAAGTCCTGGAGGTTTAGCAGGAACTGGTGGACAAGGCAGTGCGCAGGGTGGTGGGTGTTGCTAGGGGCTGGGGCTTATCTGTCCACCGCTTCATCCTTCTCCGATTTGAATTGACCCTACTTCTGTTCTTCATTTTAATCCGAACACACTTTGTACAACTTAATTTTGCGCATGTCGCGTGAGGTAACAAGTGACAATTAATGTATTTATTAGTTAAAATAATCTTATACACGTAATAAATAGGATTATTGTAAGACGAAAATGTTATACATCACGAAAATCATAAGGCATTAATAAAGTCTTTGTTTACAAATTCTTCTAAAATATATAAATGAAGTTATATCATTTTTTTAATGTATTTCTGGTAGATTTAATTCAAAAGTAACAGATATTTTTCTTAATATATTATACATATACAATTATTATTTATATTTAATCATTATATATAATACTATTTTTGTTCTTGCATATCATGTAATATAATAGTTTTACTTTCTATGTATAATGAGATATTATTTTAAACCGATACCTATGAAGTTTCATTAATTTTTATTGTAAAAATTTTTACATTTATTTAAGTATGCATATAGTCTAATTTAATTTTAATTATATCGTAAAATTTAGCTAAAGTCTTGTCTCCCACTTTATGCAGCATGTGAAATAATTGTATTAAATAATGTATTAATTTATTGATAAAGCGGGAGAGGACAGGTCCTTTGACATTTAACATTTTATATTTGTTTAATATGTATTATGTACTGTAATGTAATGTGCACTAATGATCAAAATTCCATTCTATTACTAGTGGCTCATGGACGTTGATGTATCAGTTAAACTGATTTGACATTATTTACACCTAATTATCTAAAACAATTATATAAATATGTATGTATTGATGTATAAGATGATAATTATATAAAACATATATTAATCAATGCCATCAAAAGGCCTATATTTAACCAGATTTATATTATATATTATTATATATAATAATTACCAAAAGATCTCATATTGCACATATTGGCTATTGATATCATTATTTACGGCTTTTTTGGAAGATGAAAACATTATTACTGCTGTAAGCAAATTAAAAAAATATATTTTTACAATTTATATTGTAGCAAATCTATATTATATCGAAATCTACTTAGCATTTAACATGCACATTAAACATTTACGTTGTTGATCATAGATAAGGATATCAATACAAATATGTATGGCAGTAATAATTATCTGTACTTTTTCAAAATCTGAAAACAATTCATTTTAATTGAATTCCTGTCTCTATTTCATTAATTATGAATATTTCAAAATCTGAACAGAGACATGAGATACATAAGATATTTAAATACATGATGAATTAAGGATAAGTTTTAATAGTGCACATTATTTGAAAGATTTGTAAACTGACAAGGAAAACAAAATTACATTAATATTTCTCGATGATTATGACAACATGCATTCATAATTATATTATACATCTAATTAGTACAAATTGGCTTCTCTGAGCATTATTATAATCAAATGTTATTTATATCTTAAATTATGAACTTGTAGCTAATTGTTACGCCAAAGAATGTCATGAGCATTATATTTTGCGGTTGTATGTAATGATGAAATAATTACATCAGCTTCAAGAAATTACATTCAGTATATTTAATTTATAATACAATCTAGCTATTATTCTACGCATTCAAAACTAATTTATAATGTATTTTGTATGTATTGGGTATATCTTTTTAATTGGAAAATATATATGTGCACATTACTTATTGTCTCTGCTCCTACGATACATCATGTAATGTGATTTGAGTTGCATTTTTTTCAGAAGTCTATAAGATGATTGAAAATTATCAATCAGCATAAATACGCTGTAAAAGATAAGACTAAAAGTTATAACTGAACTCAAAGTCAAATATAAATTTATTTTATTTAATCATATAATATTTAATTTAGTATTGTCCTGCTCGATAATTGTATTTATGCAGACATTTTTTAGTATGATCTTTTTATGTGGCTAAATTTGTCACTTGCAAGCAAATGTACTTATACTAAACATCGTAATTTTAGTAGAATTATACAAATTATTCACAGATTGTCTCATATCCGAAGTTTGAAAATACACACATATATTTTAAAAAATTTGATTAAATGATTAAAATGAAGTTTTTGTAAAATAGACTTTATAATATAAATTATAAATAAGATAATCTCAGCCGCAACTCGTCAGCGTAAAAAAGTATGGTAGTGTCTCGCGCGAGTAGCTCATTTGACCATCGTCCCAATTGAACACATTGCGATTGTCCACGAAATTGCAAATGACTACGTTTCGATCGATCACATGATATAAATGGATATATAATAACCTAACTAATCCTAACTTAAACTAACCATAAGTATATAATAACCTAACCTAACCTAACCTAACTTAACCTTTTTTTGTTTGTGAGAGGAGAATTTTTACATAGCCCGTCATCCGGGATGCTCTCAAAAGGAGATCTTAAACGGATAACGGGAAGATGCCGATATCCCCTGTATGTGCGGAATTCGATTGATCCGTGTCCTCCTCCCCACCCCCATAGAGAAGGGACAACAGATACCATTGCCTACCTCGCTAAAAATCTCCCCCTATACCAGCACCACCGCAAGACTAATAAGACTGGGAGCATCTAGGACTGTCTACCAAGTATTTCATCAGGGTGCCCCCAAGTCACGGAACATGAGCTCCTACATCCGCTAATCAGTATCCTAACCTAAAAACTAGACTTATACCTAACTATGCACCCTATTTACATGTTTCTGTTGTTCAGCCATCAGAGTCCGAAGAGGCAGAAGCGTCACCGCGGCCTTTCCAGAACCCGACGCTTACATTCTGCTTGCTCCTTCTTCCTCATCGCGGTTTCGCAGAAATCCGCGAGAACCGTCCAGGACAGCGAGGAGTTCAGAGCAGCTTTAACAACGGCGCCATAAGTTCTATCAGCCGTATTCAGTCCTAGGACGTCGAACAGCGCCGCATGCTAGTAGCTCTTAAGAGGGACAGAACAATAGAACACAATGTGGACCGTCCGTCCCCCCCCCCCCTCCCGTCACAATGGGCGCACACCGCCGAACCGGAGCGTCCTATTTTGTATAGGTAGATCTCAAAACATTATGATCCATGATGATCTGAATTATGCGATACATGAGATCTCCGTGTACGAGCCACCCAATTGCCTATGCGATCACTTAAAGTAACTGCCGTACCTCCGGAGGAAAGCTAACCAAATAATCTCTCCATCTTTCCACGGAGCGGCGGAATTTCATCCCCGAATAAGATTCTGAGCCCTTAGCATAATAAATCCGTCTCTACGGATGATTTCTCTCCTAAGCAAGTACATGTTCCTTAGGCAATGAACTTGAACGGCACCGATCTCGCTAGGATAGCCACAGCCTCATGGGAATACAGTAGGCTCTTAGCATCCTGAGCAACAGCCGCCGCTGCTCCAAACGATGAAAACGCCGGTCTCCAGCCACGGTTTGAGCTCATATCGGCGCTCCGTATAAGACCACCGACATGATCATCGAGGCGTAGACACGATGTTTACCTTTTCCCAATCGATATTAGCAGTAACCCTGCTAATAGCAGCCGCCATCCTTCACGCCTTGGGAAGGAGAAGGCGAAAGTAATCCTAAAAAGTCCACTTCGAATCCAGAAATAATCCCAGGTATTTCCCAGGTAAGTTAGATTCCACCAGAAATCGCCCCCTCACCCGAAGGGATGCCTTTGGGACTTCATTGGCATAAAGGCGATCATTTCCGTTTTGCCAACTGATACTATTAGGTCTAATTTCTCGATGGCTCGAACAACCACAGCCACTAGTTCCTAGTTCCACGCGAATTCGATTTCCTCAAACAAGAGGCCCGTCACCATGGGTGTCATCGGCGTAGCATATGGTGGAGCAGTCCACCAGCAGCCCCAATCGCAACACAGAGTCATATCCAATGTTCTACAAACCGAGTCTTGCTGAACGCCACACGTCATAAGTGCTCTCGTGAGAGAGTAATCGCGGACGTAACAGAGCGACCTGTAATCGAACAAGTAATCTAGCATTCGCCTGAAATACTCCGGAATCCCCTTGGTCTCCAGGGATTACAGGCCACGGAAGGGAGTTAAAGACATTGACGATATCCAGAAACGAGTGAGGCTCGATTGCGCATATTATCGATCGTACACGGCAGTATTTCTCAATTGGATCTGATCGGACACGATCCCAATACAGACTCGATTGGACACACAGCATTGTACAGCGAACACAGACTCGATTACATATCATACAGACCGATTGCACACAGACCTGATTGCGCACGGATCCGATTGCCCACCGATCCGATTGCGTATCGATTCGATTGCACAGACTCAATTAGATGCAACAGCGATCGGAAAAACGGGGAAAATATTAGTAGATGATAAAAAAATAAGTGTTTATATATTCGCGTGAAGCGACTCTTACCTTCCCCCTATCTACTCTCCCCTCCCTCCCCCCCTCCTCTCTGTAAAGAGACGCACAACTTCTATAATTATACTGTTGTTGAGATTAGAAAATTTGTCATGTAGACAGTGGAATGTATAGACTAGTACTTATTGATTTCGGGCAGTTACAAAAAAAATAATATCCTACCAGCTTGGTCTAATCGCCTAGAAGTTGCAGCGTAGACAGTAGCTGGAATAAAGTCGGTTTGGAATATTTCTAACTCATAAAGACAGTGAGGTGAGAACAGTCTGTGTGTAATCGGATTGTATGCAATCTGTCCCACCAACTATTAATATAACATCAAAATATTTTTTATTAGGAGCACAACTTTGCTTCCGTCGTTTTCTTATAGATGGCTTTAGCGGTAAGTGATGGTCGAAATAAATAGATCATACAATAAACTTGGGCATCTGTCAACATAACTCCATAGAAACATTAGTCGATTTGTGTCTGCATCATAAAGTTATTCTCGATTGAAAATGTCAGTTTACGAGCCAAATTCTCGTCATTTGCGGGAGGTTTTAATTTTTTGCTTCAATAGAAAGCTGAAGAAATCTGCAGCTGAGGCTCATCGAATGCTCTCAAATACTTACTGGTGAGGCCGCTATTAGTGAAAGAATGTGTCGTGAGTGGTTTCAACGCTTCAAAAACGGTGATTTTGACGTCCAAAGTAATATCTTTAAATTGACAATTTAATGTTATTGTATTAAACTAATTCTTTTCATATTAGAGGGATTTTAATTAGGGATTAATTTAAAGGAGAAATATGAAGAGAAAATTAAAGTAAATTAGAATTTAGTAAATAAAGAGAGGAGAGGGTAGAAGATTGGGAGTATAAATTTAAATTAGGTTAAATTTAATAAAAAGAAAAAGAAAAGAGAATGATCTGTATTTGGTGGGACCAGCTCGGCGTAGTGTATTATGAACTGTTAAAACCGACTGAAATAATCACAGGCGATCGGTATCGAATGCAATTGATGCGTTTGAGTCGAGCATTGAAAGACAAACGGCCGCAATACAACGAGAAATACGATAAAGTGATTTTGCAGCATGACAATGCTCGACCCCATGTTGCGAAAGTGGTCAAGACATACTTGGAAATGTTGAAATGGGAAGTCCTACCCCATCCGCCATATTCTCCAGACGTTGCTCCCTCTGACTATCACTTGTTTCGATCAATGGCATACGGCCTGGCTGACCAGCACTTCTGGTCTTATGAAGAAATAAAAAATTGGATCGATTCGTGGATAGCCTCAAAAGATGATCAGTTTTTTCGACGCGGGATTCGTACGCTACCCGAAAGATGGGAGAAAGTAGTGGCCAGCGATGGACCAGCAATATAAATCATGAATGTATAACCAGTTTTTTACAATAAAGCCTCGAATTTCGGAAAAAAACGGCGGAAGCAAAGTTGTACATCTAATATGTCAGAATTTTTCATACAACTATGTAATCGTTAGATACACGCATTATATTGAATTTATATATTGACATTGAGTGAGAAATTATGACATTGATATTATTTTTGTTGGTGTTATGAAAGTTACATTATAAAATATTTGTGTGCACGCTTCGATACCAACCTCACACAGTATAGCTGATTTTGAAGGTTTCCAATCAGAAATTTCGGCAGCATCAATTCATTTTTATCTCAAGTTTAGATCTTGGGCAAATGTTGTGCAGCAATCTGTCTTTATTAGAGTTCGTGCATTTGGAAACACTACACTATTAGAAATGTAATCACGAACATCTTTATATGTGAAGCTCGTGGTTATGAACGAAATTAAAAATAATGAATAATTTAACTTAAAATTAAGTTACAGTATAACTTAAATGAAAAATAACTTAAATGAAATGAACGTGTATATTAAATTTGAAAATTAAATGTACTTTTAATAAAATTTTATGAAAAAAAGTACATTAAATTCCATAAATTTTCATGAAAAATACATTAAATTTTATATACATGTACACAAATATACTTTTAGTTATAAATACATTAAATTTATAATGTAATGTCATGAAATTAAATTCAAATTGTGTAACTTAAAAGTTAATAAAATTTGAAAACATTTCTAACAGTGCATCTGACAGGCATTTTGTAATATGTACAAATCTTGATATTTGAAATGTAAAAATTCGTAGTTTTATTTCATGTATATACAATAGAAGAAGGTATATATTTTCAAGATTAATATTATAATATGTATCACTTATAAAGACCTCATCAATTGTAAAATTGAGGAAAAAATTGCAGCACAAGATCACAAACGTACTACTTTTGCAGTCATCTAACCTAAATGGCATATTCCACCATGTTTCTACGAAATTTGATTACCAGGTCCAATCAGAGGAGACCGAATCACATAATGCAATTTGCCATTCTCTTCCTGTGAGACTCTCTATCCTACTCTAGCTCCTACTTTAACGCGTTCGTTGGAGTGTGTAGGAGCTATAATAAAAATTGAAAAACATTTCAAAAATATACTCAAGATGTCTATACTTTTTTATGGAATTTTTCATATATATAAATTCTGAAATATTGTACGTAAGATTCGTATAAAAACATTTGAGATATTTTCTAAACAGTTATAAAATGATACAGAAATTCTAAAAATTTAGAATTTTTTTTATATGTAAATTATAAAATATTGTAAGATTGATATAATTTTTTATAATTTCCTATAATTATATATATATATATATATATATAAACATATTTTATATATAATTATATTGTGATGTCAATAGGCAGAGAGAACCTGGGATGCATTCCAGATTCTGCCAACTCTAAAGAACTCAGAATAGTAGGGGAAAGAGTAAGTCAGAGTACGTTAAACAAATTTGGAACGTGAAAAAATAAGGGAGATGAAATCGTTAGAGACGAAGTCGTTAGAGATAAAGTCGTTATGATCTCTATATTATATTAGGTGTACAACTTTACTTCCGCCGTTTTTTTTCCGAAATTCGAGGCTTTATTGTAAAAAACTGGTTATACATTTATGATTCAAAGTATTGTCCATCGCTGGCCACTACTTTCTTCCATCTTTCGGGTAGCGTACGAATCCCGCGTCGAAAAAACTGATCATCTTTTGAGGCTATCCACGAATCGATCCAATTTTTTATTTCTTCATAAGACCAGAAGTGCTGGTCAGCCAGGCCGTGTGCCATTGATCGAAACAAGTGATAGTCAGAGGGAGCAACGTCTGGAGAATACGGCGGGTGGGATAGGACTTCAACGTTTCCAAGTATGTCTTGACCACTTTCGCAACATGGGGTCGAGCATTGTCATGCTGCAAAATCATTTTATCGTGTCTCTCGTTGTATTGCGGCCGTTTGTTTTTCAATGTTCGGTTCAAACACATCAATTGCGTTCGATACCCATCGTCTGTGATTGTTTCAATCGGTTTTAACAGTTCATAATACACTACGCCGAGCTGGTCCCACCAAATACAGAGCATGACCTTGGACGTCAAAATCACCGTTCTTGAAGCGTTGAAATCACTCACGACACGTTCTTTCACTAATAGCGGCCTCACCATAAGTATTTGAGAGCATTCGATGAGCCTCAGCCGCAGATTTCTTCACATTGAAGCGAAAAATTAAAACCTCCCGCAAATGACGAGAATTTGGCTCGTAAACTGACATTTTCAATCGAGAATAACTTTATGATGCAGACACAAATCGACTAATGTTTCTATGGGGTTATGTTGACAGATGCCCAAGTTTATTGTATGATGTCTATGATCTATTTATTTTGACCACCACTTACCGCTAAAGCCATCTATAGGAAAACGGCGGAAGCAAAGTTGTACACCTAATAGATACAATTATATATAAAACATTTCTTCCTAAATGTTTTATATATATAATAAATTAATAAATCAATATATAAATATAAATAAATAAATAAATACAATTTGTACCAACAATTATACTTATAATGTATAGCTTGGTGGACTCCTCACGGCACTTACGGAATTATTCCGTTTCTCCTAGAAAACATAATAGAAATCTAAGGAATAAATGAATAATTTCAATAGAAATCTATTTCAAATAATGTCGTAATACGTACTCTAATAAACTCTTAAACGTTTGACACTTATTTGACAGATGTTGCTCCATGCTTCGAAACGAGAAAAGAGAAAAGGGATAGATAGCGGGATCTGACGAAGATGCATAGAGATCATATAGCAACATCATTTATTTCTTCGCATTTGGCAAATGCATCTGGATCTATGAACGATACTAATACTTCGACTCGCAAAAAAGACATGGTTTGTCTAAACTGAACATACTATATGTCAATCCCTTCCACCATGATCTTTCACCATAGAATCCTTTCAAAAAGTTTGTGGATCTGTAGGGATTTATCGAAAGAAATTTAGTATGAAGAAAGTAGCAGTATTGAGAAAAGGAGCTATTCTCTCTCATTATATTTTTACATGTTCCATGGAATTTGATAAAAGAAAAGTATTGCGCTCTCCTGACTTATCATCATGGATTGCAATGGGAAGATGGGATGTACAACATGGTGAAACGCCTGATTACGATGGTTATAACTGGTGCGAAAGAGAATGACGACAATAAGGCTCTCATATACGTTAAAAGACGTGAAAAACGTGTATGGCTGGCTAGTATATTCGATGACTTGACTGTTGAGACTCTGCTGATTACGAAGCTATAGATTCTTTACGGAATCTGGATATTACTGTGCGATACGGAAATCATATTAAGAATTGTGCGTTACAGAATGTATTTAAAATATACAACTGATAATCGCAATGCCAGAAAAAAATATGTCAAATTTAATAAAAAATAAATAATGAGATTCTTTTTTTACTACATTTTTAAATGCATTTTAATTTCTTTTCCCTTTCCCTATAATTAAGAATCTATCAATATGATAGCTGTTCAGTATATATATATATACAGTATATATATATATATATATATATATATATAATTAAGTATTCGATAACTACTCAATAATAGTTTTAATAATGATTCAGTAATTAAGAACGCTTGGCTATTTGTACTACATTATTAAAAAAATATTGTAATTAGTTGCTAAGTCATATCATTAAAAATATCATTAAAAATCGTAAAAAACAAATACCATATCTATTTAATAAAATCGTGTACAAAAGAATAAAAAAGAACGTGGGAGTTGGAGAGAGAGACAGAGAGAGAGAGAGAGAGAGAGAGAGAGCGAAAGCGAATATTATGATAAGTGTAACTCGCAATGGACGAGAGAGAGAAGGAACAATCCCCCTTCCTCCTCTAACACGAACTCCGGTGATGCACTTCCCCTTCCCTTGGATCCAGCGCTGCGTGCACTTCTCCCTCCCTGATCCCTCACATACACATACATACTGCATATACATATATACGCACTACATCCCAGCAAAGGAAAACGAGAATGTATTGAAATGGATTAAAATGGATTTAGATTTTCAAAAATACGGATTCATGAATGTTAAAATGAATTCTGAGTGCATTTTTCTTTTCAATTCTAAGTGCATTTTTATTCATTTATAGGAATTGCATAAAGTAAATATTTATGTCTTTTCAATCCTGAATGCATTTTTATTCATTTTATAAGAATTGCATAGAGCATATTCTATGCCTTTCAATCTAAAAATAATATTATTATTATGCATTTTCTATGCATCAAATATTATTCAATTCAGAATTGTGAATAGGAAGTACATAATTATTAATTAATTCAGTTAAATTCAAAAATAATATGAGCAATTTCTGTACAACGTGAATATTGCTCAGTTCAATATTCTGAATATGAAATGCAGTTTTCAATCTAATTGAATAAAAAAGTTTTTATTTAAAAATGGATAAACTACTTATAGCATTAATGCTACTTAAATTATTCAAAATTATAAGTAGGAAATTTTTCATTTTAATCCTACTAAGTTTAAAAAAGTTGTAACATAAAAATAATTGAGCTATGTTCTTTTGTTTCTCTTTGAAGTAAAATGAATGATCGATATAAACACTCACAAACCAAGTCGAAATATTAGGCTAATCATGGCGCGCGATATCGGCCAAGCGAAATTAGATTATCCGACACTTACCCAATGTTGTCTCATAGTGTAAATTGTTTATACTTTATTATATCTGTTAAATGATGATATTTTTATTTTATCTATATAATTTCGTTACTAGTTTAGCTGGTTGTATTTGAAGTAGAGAATGAATAACACATTTACCAATTGAAAAAGTGGTGTAAATAGTGGGTAATGTAGAAGATTCATAATTCAGAGGTCCTAGGTTCGAATTCTAGGCGTTTTTTAATACCAATTTGAAGTAGTTAATTTCAGGTATAATTGTATTACGTTCAAACTCATGGAGATTTTAAAATTATGATCTTGGAGAAAAGAGGAGCGAGGGAATAGAGGTGAGCGTACATGGTAGGATGTGATCAGACTCTTGTCTTGCAAGTATTCGCACAGAGACGAGTACGCGAGTCGAACGCATCTTTTTCGTGCTCGCTTCGGAATATGGTAACATTCCAAAAAGTCGCTATGACACCTATTTCCTACGAGCGGTGCGATCGTCGGTCCGAATTTCGAGTGAAAGAATTTCTAATTCCTTTAACTGGGGGGGAATGAACCACGATCTCTAAAAAAGGCAAGGTTAAACGACTACGAGATAATTAGGGTTTTAAAATAAAAAACGAGAGAAAAGTGTAAAATTATTAATATTGTTTATTCTTCCTAATCATTATCAATCGAACAGAAGATAAAGAACAAGATTATATCTTAATAAGTTTATTACAGGTTAATTTACTTATTACAGATCGACGCGATAATTTTTATTAACTAATTAATATTTGATGACTATTTAACAATTATTTAAATTTTATGCATGTTAGTTGGATTAAATTGCCAGAGAATGAGAATTCAGACCGAGCAGAGTACATTAGTTTTTGTTTAGTCTATTTCTTGGATAGTAAAAAGAAGAAAGAGATTGAAAAAGAATTCTACCGGAACTAAATAAGAGTTGGCGGAATTCGAAATAAATACCGGAATACAGGAAAGGGGAGGTTGTAATTAATTCCATGTCGGATTTCTGGATCGAAATAATGAGGGCCGACCATAAAGGTCCTCTTAGGAGACAGGAATAGATGCGGCAATCCGCGGGAAGTGTCTGATGAATGATTTAAATGAGTCATTCTCTTGGATAATAGGATCTCGGTGGAGGAATTTTTTCTAGGAACTCCACGCTATCCGTGGAGTTTGTCGGAGACGGAGTTCCTCTGGAGGAAAATGGATGGAGATGACGGATGAATCAAGGCAAGGTTAAACGACTACTGTTAGCGGAGAGATGTCAGGGAAAATGCGTTCTGTTAGAGCGTCCGAAAACGCGGATGACAGAGATCGAGGAGGTGAAGGAGTTCGAGGAGGTGAAGGATAATTGTTATAAATGTCTTAGGAATAAAATTTGTACCTCTTTATTGTAACCCTTAAATATGAATGTTTTTTTTCGAATATAACTAAACTAGTGTCAGCTCGGATCCAATCCATTTCAATCCATTCAATTTATTTTCATGAATTTAAAGTACACATTAAAAAAATTTTAATTCATTCTCGTTTGCTGGAACGTGGGGATTTAGAATCAGTGTAGCTATCCTACTGAGAAATTCTTATAAAAAAAAGTATATAAAAACTATTGTACGACTTATGGAACCACATTCTTTTTCTCTTCGCCAGTTACTCCAAAATTCGACGGACTTTTGACGTTCAAAAAGCCGTACTCCAACAGACTTATTTGAACTCCCAAGACTCCGGATATATTGCTATTCTATGCACTTTTGCTCCAATATTAAGTTGCGATTACTTAATTTTTCGCGAGTTTCCGTACCACGTAGCGAAGAATGAAAGAATAATTGTCTGCTCCGGCAAGTGCCTATATAGGCCTAGTTTATCATCATGTACTTGATACACATACTAACTACTAGTAACTTTCTATTAAATTATTTTAATTTCAACGATGTAATTCAAAGAATATTGTACTAAATTGGTACAATATATCAAAACGATTAATTAAATATACATCTCATGTATATATTTATATCGTCGAAATTAATAGCGTATTCTACCCAAGCGGGTTTGCCAATCTTTGATTAATGATGTTATATATTCTCCTATTAGTGGAATAGGTAACGTCAACCAATAGTAGAACATCCAACCCAAATGAGAACAAATCGACTCAAAAACGTTATAAAATAATTTGCGGCACGGGCTAGTGACAAACTTACATTAGTATGAATTTTTTTAATATATTAACTTATTTTTATGCACACTTTATCTCTCTTATCTTTTTATCTTTTTATCTCTCTTATCTTTTAACTGAGAGAGATACTCTTATTTTTTTAACAGATTTACTTAATAATTGCGTTTAAATTAATTAATTCCATTAAAAAATGCGTAGCAGTGTATAGTAATGTGAGTTTATTATCCCAGCAACCGAGAATGAATCAAAATGGATTGAAATTTTTTTCTGTCCGAATGTGTATTTTAAATAATAAATACTTTTTTTTATTTAATTGAATTCAATCGGATTCAATTAGATTCAATTGGATACAATTGAATTGAAAAACTGCATTTCCTATTCAATTTTGAATTGAACAGAATTCACAATGTGTTGTTTGTGCAGAAAAAACTAATATTATTTTTCAATTGAAAGGCATAGAGATATGCTCCATGCTATAAATGAATAAAAATGCATTCAAGATTGAAAAGCATTCATTTTAACATTTGTGAATCAATATTTCTGAAAATCTGAATCCATTTCAATTCATTTCAATCCATTCTCATTCGCTGCAACTAGTCCGTGTCTAGTCGCGCTCCATGTAATTGCTCCTTAAGCCTTAAATCAACGTGAAACGGAACTGTCAGGTATCAGCACCTGCTGGGACTATGGTTGTGGTTGCTGTGCCTATACTGGAATAATATCATTCCACCATGGCTGTGCCCAATGTGGCGCCGAGCGTGTCTGGGCGCCGGCGATAACTAACGGCGAAGGACAATTGGCAGGAAATCGTTAAATTCGCAAAGAAATTTACTCATTGATTCTGATTTATATGCCATAAGATGGTTTAATATAAATTCAAATGAATATTTAGAACAGATTAAAAGAGTAGAAACGTGATTGTGTATGATGGCTCGGATATCGGTATCGCATTACTAGGTTAGAATATGCATGCGCATGTACAAAACACCATATTATTGGCTTATGTATTTTCATATATTCGAAAGGTTACATATACATACAGATATATGAACGAAATTAGGCTTATTCAATGCATATTTTTCTATGAAATGAAATAATCTAAAATAAATAGTGCACTTGATTCATAAGTTCATGAAAATTAAAAATTAGACATGACATCTCCTTATATACTTAAGAACCAATCACAGAGAGGATGGTCACGTAAAGCCAGTTCTACATTAGTTGCAAGCCGATTGCAAGTTTGTTGTGACAGTCAATATGAAGCGTTGATTTCAAAATACAAGCTTTTATATTGGCTACCGCAACAAACTTGTGATCGGCTTGCAACTAATGTAGAACCAGCTTAATCTGTTGACATCTCTTTTCTATACATGACGGGGTTTACATTGTGCATTTATTGTGCGCAGGCAACACTTTTAGATAAGGAAAAGTAGAGAGTTAGCACTAGTCTGGTGTTATAATAGCAATTTGTGGTTCAGTATCTCTGCGTTATCAATTTGTTTCTGTGATTTCTACCCAAAATCTGCTAGATATCTAGGAAATATCTTAAGGTGCCATTTCATGCTATTCTAAAACTTGATGCTCGTTTTGTTCGTGTTCACTCTACATAATTTTATCTATTAACGTTAAACGCTAAAAAGTTCGTTTCTATCCAACTTTTCAGCGTTAAGGCCAATTTTTGTAATATAAAATTTATTTTGTACATTTTTAATTGGAAAATTTTGTTTATTAAAGTTCCAACATGCAAAGCGAAGAAAGTGTGATAAATTCATGAACATGAAATAATATTTTTTTTTAAATTGTTTAATATAATATAAAAAGATATTAAGTGAAATTTCTTTTTGAATTAAATTTATATATTCTGTTGTCCATGTGTGATATTTATAATTAAACATATTGTATTAAATTCCAGAATAAATAACACAGTGATATACACAACAGAAATCTATTGTCTCCTCATTCGAGTCAGGCTCGATTACACATATTATCGATCGGACACGGCAGTATTTCCCAATTGGACACGGACTCGATTGGATACGGATCTGATTGGACACAGACGCGATCGGACACGCATAGCGTTGCATTAAGACACAGACTTGATTGTACATGGACCTAATTGCATACAGATCCGATTGCCCACAGACCCGATTGCGCACGAATCCGATATTCACTAGTTATCGATAATGGTGGAAACTTTTAACTTAATTAATGATTCTACTAATTCATTTCTAAACTTATTATTTAAATTTGGGCATGTCCAAAAAATATGATCAATGTCTTAATATTTAAAATCACAATCACACTCAGAATTATTTTTTAGATTAGATAAAAGAATCTATATAGCTAATCAGGTTTATGTAGAGCTTCCCTGCGTTTTGATTTAAAGTATTCAAAAAGAATTTATCAATTTCATCATATAAACCTACCATATTAGAAATACACTATTTATAATTTATTTATTATTCAGGAATTCACCCAACATTGAGGTTGATTTAGCAAGTGCATTCATCGTTCGTTTTTTCATCATCCTTAATACCTATGTGCATCAAGAAAAACCTATTCGAAAATGAGGAAAGGATTTTCTAATAGTCAATAATCTGTTTTGTACATCTCTAACAAGAGGATTCAATTTGTGTTGTTCAAATTTCTTAGAGAGTAATGCATTTAGACTATTTTTAGAATCCGATATATATATATATATATATATATATATATATATATATATACTACTATATATGTAGTAGTAGTTATTATATATATAT
>NW_012130091.1:1004749-1006796 GCF_000143395.1 Atta cephalotes
GATAACCAGTTTTTTCAACGCGGGATTCGTACGCTACCCGAAAGATGGGAGAAAGTAGTGGCCAGCGATGGACAATACTTTGAATCATAAATGTATAACCAGTTTTTTACAATAAAGCCTCGAATTTCGAAAAAAAAACGGCGGAAGCAAAATTGTACATCTAATATATATAATTAAGAATAGGATAATTTTAGATTTGTAAGACACGCGTTATAAGAGTGATGATAGATTTAAGATAGACTTAAGAATAGGTTAAAAGTTAATTATACTTGTAATTGTGATTGTAATTTTAATATTAATTAAAATAAATTATGATCTTAATTGTAATAGTGATTTTATAATTTTAAATCTGGCTCGGCGTTAAGCACGCGCTGCAATACTGCCGTGGCTATTTTATGCAAGCCGGCGAATTGTAAAGGATCGAGATTATTATTGGATCTCAATAAGGGTTGAACTGATCAGGTTCTAAGTATGCTCAATCGATTGCATCCGCTCGAAATATACAGGGTGTTTCAGAAATAGTTGGCCAAACTTTAAAAGCATATTCTACTCATTATAAGAATAAAAATAAGTCATAAACATAATGGGTTTGGAAACGCTTCTTTTCTAAATTATAAATATTTTTTTATTTTATACTTATATCTATATATTTTATATTTATATCTATATTTTATTTTATACTTGTATCTATTTTTATTTTATACTTATATCTATATTTTCATACAGAAATTGGAAATGATTTCTTTCCGCAGCGATGCATGTTTCACATCGACGTTGCATGGATTGTTGAAGACATTCAAAAATTCTCGAAGTATTTTGTATTTTTTTACACGCAGCGATATGATTTCGGAGTACTTGCACAACAGCAACTAAAGTATCATACACAAGGATCTTAAGATGTTCCCATAAATAAAAATCTAAAGGATTCAAATCAGGAGAACGTGCCAAACAATGGGTCCTCCTCTACCAATCCATCTATTGATGTAATTATTATTTAGGAACTCTTAAGCAATGCGGCTGAAATGTGCTGGAGTTCTATCATGCATGAACTATATTTGATTGCGTATCTGTAATGGAACATCGTCTTCTAATATTAGAGGAAGTTGCGTTTCTAAAAATTGTCTGTAATCGTTATCATTAAGTGTAGGTGAGAGAAAAATCAGTCCGAAAAGGAAATCTCCATTAATACCCATATATTACACGAAAACTTATGCTGATGCTGAGATTTAATAATATGGATTTTCGTATGACAATAGATAATTATTATGATAATTTATTATACAATAGTATCCTGCGAAAAATTTGTTTTGTCTGTGAAAAGTATCAACACTTCAAAATTTGGAAAAGTACACTGTTGCAAATATCACTGAGCAAAAATTATTCGAGATGGATAATCCGCTGATAAAAGAGCTTGTACTCGTATGTGATAAGGATGCAAAAGAGCTTCGTTTAATATCCTCCACACAATTGAGAAAAAATTTTGCATTTCTAATGCGATCTGTCTCGTACTAACAAGAGAAGTTTTACAACTGTCCGGAACTGATTTGATTCTCCATGAAATATGTTGTAAAACACGAAAATCTAAGAGACACATATTTTTATACGTGCGTTAACTCATGTTTAAGGAGTGAAACACCTCTTTGAAAAAAAAATGGAAAAATTTTTTTTTAGCAATATCGTGTAAAAGAAAAAAATTTAATAAAGTTGTACGGTTTCAAAAATACTTCAAAATCATAAAGAAAAAAAATTTTTTTAATTTTTTGTTTAACAAAATATTCCCACCTCCCGTAATTTTCTTAAACTTTCAATTTTTTTAAATTAAAAATCATTTTTTTATAAATTCATGTGTAATAAAATTATTATGACTATGATTTTCGAGAATTAATTTTTAACTTCCGTATATACGCTATTCATGCTCATATAAGTAAGTTGTTGTTGGAACAATAAGAAACATGAAAAGATATCTTAAGTAAAATTTGTATAGTTTTTACACGTGTGTGTATTTAGATTTTATAAATACATATTTTCAATATGTGTATATATATAT
>NW_012130091.1:1008726-1010699 GCF_000143395.1 Atta cephalotes
ATTATTAATAATATATTATATATATGTATATATATATATATATATATATATATATATATATATACTTTGTGTATTGATTACTTTAACGACTGTGCTTTGATGACACTTGTAGATTTTGACGACTGTCATCAAATTGTACTACAATGGTAATATGACTATTTCTACAACAGTATATTTTGACAACGCATGCATATTTTAGATGTGTTTTACGTAACGTTCGCAACACTCGCGTGCATCATTTCTTTTTTTACTTAACCTTTAATGACAACAAGGATAAACTGATGTTTGCAAACGTTAAATAGAACGTACCTTTTGACGTCAAATTAGTAAATATATAAGATATAAATATATGAAAGCTTCTGTAAAGTAAATAGATAAAAAATTTAACTATATCTTGCTTATATTCTTTTTACTGTGATTTTTACTCTATTGTGCACTAATATCCATTTCATGTGGATTATTTTCTCATTATCAAAATAATCAAATTACTGTGTAATGTCGTTAAAGTATACATGTGTCGTCAAAATAATCAACTTTTTTTTTCGTTGCAATACAGAGTGTATTCCGTGTTACGCATGATGTGTATTTTCTTTGTTATTGTATAATAATTTTTTTGTTATTGTAATTTTCTTTGTTATTGTATAATAAAATAAGATCATATCAGAATTATGCGTTTGGTGGGTTGTCTCTGTGTCCAAATCCATTCTTATGGAATGTTAACGTTTTGTGAACAATTTTTATGTAAAAATGAAAATAAGTAAAACAACCTCCAATGACCTTGATCTTGACAAATATTATTCAAAAATATTATCCAAAAACAAATATCATAATTCTAAACAATATTCAAGAAGTTTTAGCCATTGTTTGAGTACTTTGTGCCGTTAACGTTAATGCCGACGATACTGTAACTTTCAAATATTATAACTCAAAAAGTATTTCATGAAAAAAATATTTTATTATAGTGTTTTGAAAAGCTGCCTAGGTGCTGATTATTATTAAAATATGAAATGAAAAACGAGGTATTTAAAAAATCGATATGATCTTGATTTAACTTTGATGATACTACCTAAGGTTAAATTGATAATATTAGTAAATAGATTTTTTTGACTTTTGCAACTTTTATTTGGGTCACTTTTCTTGAAAGTGTGTACTTTTTGGAGACCATAAGAAGTCTCAACCTTTTTGAATACTCTGTATATTGTGAGTTGTGATTTCTTTTGAACTCTTAATTCTGATTGGCTAATTTTTACTATGTCTTATAGTTACTGTTAGAGTCTGAGCACAGTAGAGGAACAGAAATTAGATATTAAGCAATATAAAAAGATAAATATAGTAGATTAATGAGAGTCAGCAACGATAGAGTAATAAGCCTTAAGCCTTAAGAAATTGATTAATCATAGTCGAATATGAGAAAAATAATCGACTATGATTGGTCAATTTTTTAAGCCTTAAGGCTTATTACTCTATAGCGTTTACGGAGTAAAGTAAGATAGGCATATGTTTAAAATAAGAACTGACTATGAATATCGGTCCTAGTGTACATTGGATGTATTGTACATATCCAATCAAGTGATCTAGTTTTTGTTTATGCACTAGACTGTAGAGAATTTTCTTTCTCGCTTTTGGGAAAGAAAGTTCTAGTGTAGTCTAGTGCTGAAACATAAAACAGATCACTTGATTGAATATAAACACCCATAGTCATCAATTCTATCCCTCAAAAATGTTAACATACTAGATGAAGAAATGTTAACATACTAAGACCAATATTCATAGTCAATTCTTATTTCAAGACTCTTAAGTAATATCTTAAGATGCGAATGTGGCCCTTTGATTGGTTCATGACATCTTAAAGCAGACTACTTAAGTCAGTCTTGAGTATAAAAATCGATTATGAATATCGATCTAGATCAGTTTTTTGTGGACGTACATATATATATATATATATATATATATATATATATATATATATATAT
>NW_012130091.1:1012636-1020765 GCF_000143395.1 Atta cephalotes
TATATATATATATATATATATATATATATATATATATATATATATACTCTTGGAACTAAAGTGAGATAGGTATATGTTTGATATTTGTCGAAAGCGAGAACGAAAGTTCTAGTGCAAGAACAGAAAACAAACCAACTGAGAGAAATGACTACCTTTCTACATAAATATTCACAATCCATGCACAATAATCCAATCCATGCACAATAATCCAATCCATGCACAATAATTCAATCCATGCACATTAATTGTGTGAGCATAATGCCCTAAATACATGAAATGCATGAATATAACATAAGATCGCTAGACCAATGAGGATCTTATGTAAATCAACATGGCAACTTTATGCTGGATGTTCATTGGTCCAATAGTTTTATGTTATGCTTATGTCACAGTATAACTACATACATAACGACAATAGCTGTTGGCTCCTTTGATATCAGTGTCAATCATTGTCAATCATGTTGAAGGTTTTACGAACTAAGATTTTACGAATTGAACCAATAATGTATAATTTTTTACATGCTATTCAATGTTATGACAGCCGCCATACTTTCGGTTTTACGCATGCGCAGAACAAAACTTATACTCTTATACTTTTCTGTTTCTTTCGTTACTGCATGTAGTTACACTGTGTTATTGGTACGCGTATTAAATTTGATGTGCACTAATGCGATAATGCGTTTACATCGTACTAAAGTATTAGTGCGTATTAAATTTAATACGCGTATCAATATTTTCACGATGTTGAGAAGATAAATAATATGATTAACACTGATTTTGAGATTACTGCGTTCTGTTGCACGCTTAATGTGCGTGGGATAGCGTAACGAATTATGCATGCAACGGAATGCAGCTCTCGATTCTTTCCAAATTATGTTTCATGCAGTTACATCATCATTTGTATCATTTTAGTACGCGTATTAATTTAGTACGATATTTCTACTTGATACGCTCGTACCAAAATAATCCGACAGCGTTTACATCGTGCGTACTAAGGCTTGTATTCAGAACGCGCTCATAAGGCGCGTATTAGTTTGCTAACATGCTATAGTTTACGTTATATATACTATAGAATTTCATAGATAAAAGAGCATTCTGAATACAGGTCTAAATGTTTAGTACGAATTTGATACAAATATAGTACTTGATACGCGCATTAGGTGCACGACGTAGACTAGGCCCATGAGTTCTTACATATTTTATTAGATCTAAAATTATAGAAGCAGGAGCGCTCAGTGATCGGTCGTGCTTCTGAATACACCCATCGATTCTGTCTCTCGGAAATTTTCACACTAAGAAGTGATTAATTTTCTACATTAAAGCCTATTGCACATAAAATGCATAACACATTGTAAGCACCGTATAACTACATACAGTACTGACAGTAGCAGAAAACGAGGGGTTACAGTTTTATTTTGCGCATACGTGGCTGTAACTCCTAGAATAAGGCAGTTGCATCATAGCATTGGATAGCATTATATGCGAAATACTACAATGTTATAGTGTAACTACTATAACGTCTCTTGATTAGTTCAGTAGTCCGTAAAATCTTCAACATGGCTGACAGTAATCACCGACATCAAAGAAGCCGACAGCTACTGTCGCTATTGTATATAATTATACTGTGATATAAGCTTAACATAAAATTGTTGGACAAATGAGTATTCAGCATGCAGTTGTCATACTGATTATTTTACATAAAATGCTTATTGCTCATTGGTTGGTTGTTTATTAATCTTATGTTCGTGCACTGTTATGCATTTTATGTGTTTGCGGCTTTATGCTCACGTTCCATTCACAATTAATGTGCATGGATTGTGAGCATTTATGTAGGAAGGTAGTCATTTTTCAGTTGATTTGTTTCCTGTTCCCAGAACTCTCTTTCTCACTTTAGAGAAATATATGCCTATTTCATTTTAAGTTCCAAGAATATATATATGTACATACACTAGTCACAAAAAACTTAGGCTGATATTCATAGTTGACTCTTATATTCAAGATCATCTTAAGTATAACCTTAATATGCCAATATCAATGAACAATCAGAGGGCCGCGTTCGCGTCTTAAGATATTTTCTTTTATTCTACGTAGTCCTTAACAAAGGTCAGTGAGCTCTAACATACTGGAACGGACTATCAAGTGGTGTCCCAATTCCTAAACAAAGACACTCGCATATCGAAGTTTGTTTGCTTCGCTTGTTTCAATATGTTCCTGCCATAGCTCTTACTCACTTCAGTGCCCTCATTAGAATGAGTAGGAACTGTGGCAGGAGCATGTTGGAGCGACGCGAACAACCTATATACTGCTTTTCTTGTTTTGGAATTTGTTGATTGGCTCATGTTGTTCTATTAATACTGAAAATATAGACTACGTTTACATACACTGGTAAAAATCGTTTTAATTAAAACCGATTGATGTCAGTTTTTACACGATCAGGTATTTTATCCCCACTGAACATAAAATAGCTTCATAAAACCCGAACGAAATTTATATTGCATACATAAAACATAAAAGATTTGAAACTGCTTATTGTATACATTTCTTGATATATAGAAGAAATGAAATAAGTTTTGAGATTATAAAATTTACAAAAAATGAATACTGCATTATGATACGGAACCTGAGAAGAAATGTCTATTGTCATTTCTTAACTTTATAAAATGTCTAAAGTTGGTAACACGAATTTTTATACGTAAAATCGATTGAAGACTGTTTAGACATGATTTTCTTAAAACGGTTTATATAATAACATCAAACTTCTTTCTGAAGAAGTTGTATTTATTAAAAAGATTTTAATAATTAAGGACATTTACGTGACATCTAATACCGATTTTAACTAAAAGTTTTACCGGTGCGTGTAAACGTAATCATAGAGGCTGCGTTCGGGAAATATTAGCGCTATTTGTATCATTCTGACTTTTTTACTCTTAGTGACACAAACTATAGTCTAGTCATGTTTTCAGTTGAGATAGTATAATGTGGGAAAGAGTTCAAAAGACATGTATCCGTATTGTCTTTCTTTTCTCCGGAGTTCTTTTCTCCGCGGTTTTCTATAGTGTAGAGAAGGCGCGCTTTAATATGTTATGGTTTCTGATAAGCTGAAATTTTTTATTCCCTGTTGCTTGTTGCTTTCCATTATGTTTAAGGGCTTGCGCACAATACAGGAACAGGAATTATAGATATTAAGATTTTAACTTATCAGAAATCGTGTAATTCTGAAGTAAGTCAGTTTTTGATAGGTTGAAATCTTAATATCTAATTCCTGTTCCTCTATTATGCTCAGGTCCTACATTAACCATAAGACGTATCGTAAGAATTAGTCAATCAGAATTAAGAATTCAAAAGAATTCATGAGTCTGAAAGTATATACAGGATATTCAAAAAGACTGGGACTCCCTATGGTCCCTATGGTCTTCAAAAGCACACACTAAAAATTGTAGGGGTCAAAAAGATCTATTTATTGTAGCGTCATCAAGTTTAGAACAAGGTCATATTAATTTTTTTAAATGGAGCACCTCGTTTTTCATTGAATATTCTAATAACATACCTAGAGAGCTTTCCAAAACATTATAATAAAATATTTTTTCATAAAGTACTTTTTGAGTTATAATGCTGAAACGTACAGTATCGTCGGCATTAACATTGCCCAAAGTGCTTAACGATGGCTAAAACTTCTTGAATGTTGTTTATGACTTGGATAATATTTATCAAAATCAAGGCTATTGGAGATTGATCCGCTTATTTTCATTTCTACAACATATAAATAGTTTATATAACATTGACATTCTAAGAATGGATTTAGATACAGAGAACTCGCGAAATGCATAGTTATTGCATACAAAGACATACATTGCGATATCCTGACGTATATATTTCACATTTCTTCTTTGATAAAATATGCTAATAAATATCAGGTATGTAAATATGAAACCGGAATTTACCAATAGATGGCCATAGCTGTCAATGTAGTTGCCGTCAGACGGCGCCATTGACGCCATTTCCTTGTTCTGACATCTGAAAAGATTTTCAATTCACAACAATACAAGTTTCATACAACAGTATAATTTATAATAGCGTTGAACATGTCGAATTTTGTGCCTGAAAACTACGATTTGCAAACAGCATTGATTTTCTGTTACCATTTGAAGATGCAAAATCGCATCGAATGCTTGTCGAAGCTTACGGTAAGCATGCTCTTGGTAAATCACAGTGCTTTGAGTGCTTTAAAAAATTCAAAAGTGGCAATTTTGACGTGAGAAACGAAGAACGTGGAAAACCACCGAAAAAGTTTGAAGACAGCGAATTGCAAGCATTATTGGATGAGAATGATGCTCAAACTCAACAACAACTCGCGGATCAATTGAATGTGACACGAGAAGCCTCCATACGTTTGAAATCCATGGGAAAGATCCAGAAGATGGGAAAATGGGTTCCACATGAACTGAATGAAAGACAGCAGGAAAACCGAAAAATCACTTGCGAAATGCTGCTCGCCAGGTACAAAAGAAAGTCATTTTTCCATCGAATTGTGACTGACGATGAAAAGTGGATCTATTTTGAGAATCCTAAGCGTGAAAGATCATGGGTAATTCCAGGCAAATCATCGATATCGACTGCAAGACCAAATCACTACGGAAGACAATGCTCTGTGTTTGGTGGGATCAGAAAGATGTGATCTATTATGAGCTGCTACAACCTGGCGAAACCGTTAATACTGAACGCTATCAACAACAAATCAAACTTTGTGTGAAAAACGACCGGAATATCAAAAAAGGCAATACAAGTGATTTTGCTTCATGATAATGCACCATCACACACAGCAAAATTGGTCAAGGAAACGATTGAGGCATTTGGTTGGGAAATACTTTCGCAGCTTATTCACTAGACTTGGCTCCGTCCGATTACTATTTATTTGCATCGATAGGACACGCACTTGCTCAGCAGCGCTTCACTTCTTACGAAAATGGCTAGATGATTGGTTTGGCTCAAAAGAGCAACAATTTATTTGGCGTAGCATCCAAAAATTGTCAAACAGGTGGAAAAAATGCTACTAGCCGATGGGCAATACTTCGAATAAAATATTTTTTACCATTTTCATGCAGTAAACGTGTATTTTCTATAAAAAAATTCCGGTTTCATATTTACATATCTGGTATAAAGAATTTTCTATAGAGATTGATTAGTTTAGCGACAGAACAAATGTATGTACAAATGTATGTACAAATACATTCTACCAATTGACTATTATGGCAATTTGCCGCATACGTATACAACGAATTTTCTAAAATCAGAAAATATTTTATTGTATATTTTATTGTATACAAAGGTGTATATTGATATCTTGACATATACATTACACTTCTTTTTTTTAGATAAAATGACGACAGAATATTTTATGGCATTAAGTATGGAATATAACGTTTCTCAAATGTCCGCCGCGGCTTCGCTTGGTGACACGTATTCGGGCGGTCCAATTTTCGATGACTTTTTCGCATAAATCTGGCTGAATTTACTGGATGGCGTTTATTATGTTGATTTTGAGAGCATCAATTATTTGCAGTTTATTCGTATAGACTTGCGATTTAAGATAGCCCCAAAGGAAGAAGTCTAAAGGCGTTAAATCGCACGATTTTGGTGGCCAGTTCACGTCGCCGCCGCGCGAGATAATCATACCCTCAAATCGCTCGTGCAGAATATCCACCGTGGCATGCGGTGTGTGGCACGTAGCGCTATCCTGTTGGAACCACATGTTATCGGTATCCATATCATCCATTTTAGGCACAAGAAGTTGCTTCAATTGCATCGATCTGTAGCGCTCGCCGTTGACGGTTATGGCAACGTCCGCTTCGTTTTGGAAGAAGTATGGACCGATGATACCGCCAGACCAAAATCCGCACCAAATGACTTTCTCGGGATGCATTTGGAGCTGATATATCTCGCGTGGATTGGTATCGTCCCAAATTCGACAATTTTGCTTGTTCACATATCCATTCATCCAAAAATGGGCCTCATCGCTAAAGATGATTTGTTTGGCGAAATTTGGGTTAACTTCCAACTACTCCAGAACCCAATCTGCGAACACACGGCGTTGTCTATGGTCATTCACCTTCTTGGGTCAGTTGAATTTTATAGGGGTGCAGATCCAAGTCCCGACGCAAAATTCGCCAAGTTGAAGTCGCAGAAAGGCCAAGTTCTTGTGAACGAGAAATTGATCGGTTTTCCCGTACACTCTCACGCACAGCAGCGATGTTTTTAGCAAACCTTGCGTTTCGGCGACGTACTGGTGTAGACTGATTATTTATCGAACCCGAAAAATTGATTCGAATTTGGCAAACGTCGAATAATCGACTCGGCAAGACGGTTGTGGCGAGGATAAAAATCACGTAATGCGCGGAACATTTCTCGAATGAAGCATTGATTTTGATAATAAAATTTTATGATTTGCTCACGTTGCTCACGTTGCTCAACACTATGACCTTCCATGGTGATTTGCCATACACTACTAAACAATTCACAACAAATTTGACAGACATGTCACTTTAACATGGTTACTATGAAATAGTTTAATAAATTTCGAACGCCTCTATTGAAAGATCCTCTATATATAGTTATATAAATTTTTTCTTATCTTCCAGCAAAATTGGCAAATTTTAGCGTTAATTAGATTATATGCACAGGAGTATCTTTCAATGAGCACTTATTAAATATTTCAGTTGCATTATTGCAAGGCACAACAAAGAGCACGAAAGAATTCTGAAAGGAATCCTATCTTTCTTTCCTGCTTCTTAATGTAAGTTATAAACTTACGGATATCAAAATGCTAATCCCCTTTATATGTAATACGTATATATGTACATCAGATATTGACATTTACTTGTAAAATGGAAAGACGAAAGAACTGAAAAGGCGAATTTTAGAAACGTTCGATTTTTTCCTGTTTCTTTAATAAAACAAAGGACGCACATGTAAGAAATAAAACTAATAATAATGTAAGAAATAATAATAAATATGGGTCCGACATTACTATGTAGTCAAACCTATTAAAGAAAAGAATCGATACCTTTTTTTCTTCTCTTTTCTTTTTTTTGCAAATATTGCGTTTTCACAACCCAACATTTGTCTAAGGCTGGGAGTGTTACGTCCTATAGTTGCCACGATTCTTTTCTTTCGAAAGAATCGGCTCCACGTGGTGCGACTATGGTTGGCGTCTATAAGACTCGAGTGAAGTCCTCTACGGTTTGAAAAGAGGGACCAGACAAGCTTCGCGAAAACTCATAAACGCCAATTAACCCGGAAGGAATAACAACCTTAATACAGGTTCGAAAAGTGACAAGATTACAAAAGACACTATAAATGCATCGTAGTCATGCAATAATAAAAATCCAAATTTTGTCGTCCCAAACTGACCAACAATTTCTTAAGAAAATAACAAACTCCACGTCGCTTAAAAAATCATAAAACGCATGGGATAACTTCCTACAGTAACGTTATCTAAGATCGGATTTACGATTGATTGCCCTCTACGCAAAACACGTGCACGATAACCGTCTGTTTACCTAGCCATATTTTCTGCAAGGATAACAGAATTCGTCATCCGTCTGGAACAATCTTGTCTTTAAAGAAAACCGTAAATCATTTCTTTTCTTCTCGAAACTCCTTTAATGATGACTTTAGATTAATAACAATAGGACGCTATAAAAATCGTAAATCTCGCGTGACATTGCAACTAACTATTGCATTCTAGACAAAGGGCCCTTTTAATTAAGGGCTCTTCTTTTGGAATATAAAGAGAGGTCCCGCGTGTCAGGCTACCTCGGTTTACGTTAGTGAAAACCCGCGTTAGTTCACGTCAGTTCGCGTATTTTTAAGCAAGTGCATAAAAAAAAATTGTGAGCAACAATTATTATTAGGATCATCCAGTCACTGGCCACTGCGACTGCCCTCTTGGCGCTCTTTCGTAGACAGCGGGCCTCCTCGTTTACTTCAACCGATATCTACCCGAGATCTCGTGAACAGCTAAACAGTAAGTCGGCCTGCCATTCCATGCGGTTCATCCATACATCTCTCCGCATAAAAACAAACACATATATATATATATATATATATATATATATATATATATATATATA
>NW_012130091.1:1024036-1026880 GCF_000143395.1 Atta cephalotes
AACTATATATATATATATATATATATATATATATATATATATATATATTGGTACATATACATACACTTATACGCGTTTAACGAAAATATATATAAATTTTATCCTTCGATTATAGTGCGCGCTCGTACATCAATTAAAAAACAGGGACGAAATCCCTTATGTCAGAAGGAGTAGGCAGGACTGTCCCCATAATTAAGCCATATTGTCACAATCGACCAACGACAGCTATCTCGAGATCTCATACTCAGTAGATCTCAGATCTCATACCAGTCTCAGATCAAACACAATCGCTAGACCTCACTTCTCCCTCTGTCATCGATTCCATTATCCAGGAAATTCTAAACTATTCCCCTCCTCCTCTCGAAGAACGATTCTCTCCCCTTCCTCCTCTCGAAGAACGATTCCCTCTCCCTCATTAACCCAACTTAACTCTTAAACCAACTTCTCCATATCAGCAAGATCTTGTGCCGATCGACTATGGGATCGGTTTTTTAGACTATATTTTTCCCCTTCTAATGAAGAAGATAGAATAGTTACAGTCTATTCTCGTGGAAAATCCCACTTCTTATACCGTCCTATTTAAACACCTCATTCCGATGTGTTCTTGCATCACCTTTCTCGCTTCCAAATACTCAATAACCCTATTTCCTCTTTTCACACTCACTCACTCATTCACTCACTCACGCACGCACGCACGCACGCACGCACGCACACCTCCATAACTAAACTCTAACTAAACTTTTTTATAAACAAATCGATTGTAATTACATGAATAATGAGAAGTTTTTCCTTCTTTTATATTTATATAAATATATGTATAATATTCTATTATAAACTTAATATTTTTTTTTTAATAAATGTAAGTCATTTATGTTATAAATGAAAATTCCACCAGCTTCCATTTATTTGAATCATCACTCGCATTCATTTCCCTCTAAACACCTGAGATCGCACCTGAGGTCCAGTCTCGGGTCAAAAGGATTAAGTTCCTTGATCCAAAAAGTAAGACCGTTCGCATTGTCCATCGGAACAGGCATCTCTCAGCATCCCTTCGGGACCATATTCTGGAAGCAAAAAGGTGCATATGATTCACAGGTGTTCGTTTCTGCACGTATACCTATGAGATTGAGTCTAGCTGTCCTTCCATTCTCTCCCTCTCCTTCTCCCTCATTGTCTCTTTGACCAAACTTCCAACTTTGAACGTAATAATTAATACAATAAAATAAAATATAATATAATATAAAAATATAATATAACTTGTATATATATTAAAAACGCATTTATTTTGTATAAAAACGCTTTTCAAATAATTGAGATACATAAACTACTCGAAATGGAACGAGGCACATGTCTGATCCGTTCGAGCGTCCATCTTACTTGTGATCCATGCCCTCAGGATTAATTTGAAGCATGCGATGCGAATAAACCTCTTCAGAGAGCACTTGGATCATAGATAAGATGGCGATTGGAGCAGTTTCATTCATGTGCTTCAATGACACGAATTTAGGACAAGTGAGCATGTCACCTAACCATGAGACCACTCGAACAGGTCAAACATGTGTCTCGTTTCATTTCGCGTATTTTGTGTTACCTCGATTATTTGAAAAGTCAAGGCTTTTTTAAAAAACGAGCAAATAGTTAACTAATAAAATTCGTCTTTTATTACATTCGTATAACGCTATAAATTTCAAATGTTTCAAAACTTACAAAGTTTTCATCAGTGAATAATAAAGAAAATGTATTTATGTAACCCCATCCAGTCTCAGTCAGAAATAATTTCTCGAAAAGATGTCGTTTCGATGTCGAAAATAAAAGTCGAAAGTCTTTGAAATTTCTTTTTGATTTCGATGGATTTTTGGCTCCAATTTGGATTAATTTTCGAGTTGAAAATAAAATCTTGACTTAATCTAGTCAGTATAAAAATATTTAGTAATATAATGTCACTAATAGCGTAATAGTGGTGGAGAAAATTTCATTAAAGTTTCATTAAAATTTTAGTGAAAAGTAGTATTATTGATTAGCATCATATTTAAGAGGATATATGACAAAATTATAATAAAAAAAAGTTTATTTTATGAATTCGAGAACTAATTTTATGATACCCATGCACGGTCACCCGAATCTCCACTTACCATGCTTCATTTCTGTGATACGGGAACTATTCCTTTGAAGAACCATGAATATCTATTGTATAATGCTAATGAATGTATAGTTGTAACATATCTGTTCAAAGATGTTGTGAAAGAGACGGAATAAAATATAATTAATGTTAAATATAATAGACAAATGATGACACCTGTGATAATAACTTGTTTTTAATAATATTAGGTATACAACTTTGCTTCCGCCGTTTTTTTTCCGAAATTCGAGGCTTTATTGTAAAAAACTAGTTATACATTTATGATTCAAAGTATTGTCCATCGCTGGCCACTACTTTCTCCCATCTTTCGGATAGCGTACGAATCCCGCGTCGAAAAAACTGGTCATCTTTTGAGGCTATCCACCAATCGATCCAATTTTTTACTTCTTCATAAGACCAGTGCTGGTCAGCCAGGCCGTGTGCCATTGATCGAAACAAGTGATAGTCACAGGGAGCAACGTCTGGAGAATACGGCGGGTGGTAGGACTTTCCATTTCAACGTTTCCAAATATGTCTTGACCACTTTCGCAACATGGGATCGAGCATTGTCATGCTGCAAAATCACTTTATCGTGTCTCTCTTGTATTGCGGCCGTTTGTCTTTCAATGCTCCACTCAAACACATCAATTGCATTCGATACCGATCGCCTGTGATTGTTTCAGTTGGTTTTAACAGTTCATAATACACTACGCCGAACTGGTCCC
>NW_012130091.1:1027077-1040588 GCF_000143395.1 Atta cephalotes
GATCGTGCCAATTCTTCTTGATTTCGACACGAGTCTTGCTCAAATAATGCCTCCAATTCTACATCTTCGAAAACCTTCTCTCTTCCACCACTATGCCGGTCTTCGACGTCAAAATCACCGTTCTTGAAGCGTTGAAACCACTCACGACACGTTCTTTCACTAATAGCGGCCTCACCATACGTATTTGAGAGCATTCGATGAGCCTCAGCCGCAGATTTCTTCATATTCAAGCAAAAAATTAAAACCTCCCGCAAATGACGAGAATTTGGCTCGTGACATTTTCTTTGGCTACTGACATTTTCAATCGAGAATAATTTTATGATGCAGACACAAATCGACTAATGTTTCTATGGGGTTATGTTGACAGATGCCCAAGTTTATTGTATGACGTCTATGATCTATTTATTTCGACCACCACTTACCGTTAAAGCCATCTATAGGAAAACGGCGGAAGCAAAGTTGTACACCTAATACAAATAAAAGTAATGTTATTCAGGAATAGAATAATAAAATAAGATACAAAAAATTACTAAAAGAAAAAATGTAAACTTTATCGACACTTGTAAAAAATGTAGACTTTATCGACACTTGTAAAAAATGTTCCGATTCGTATAAAAAAATTCCATAATTTTTCTAAAAAGTTATAAAATTATTTATAAATTCTGAAAAATTTTGAGAAAGCTTTTATGATTAGCGATATTACAATTATCGAAATGAAATCGAAAAAAATGTCGATTCGACCTTTAAACGAAAATATTCAAAATGTAAGATTACGTATCACATATTTATACCAAAAATATTAAAAATGTATCAAACTCTCATTACACTTTCTACATACGTAATTTTTTATCACTCGAAAATGTTGAAATTTCAAAGCAAGTTTCGAATCGACTTTTCTATCGTAATGACATCGAAACGACGTCTTTTCGAAGAACTATTTCTGATTGGGCAATGTCAACGAACATATGATACAAATAAAAATTATCGCTTTAGGCAAATTTTATTTAGTTATTCCTGCATTAAGATATTACGGATTGACTATTCTATATAAATTAACGTAAGTGAAAAATAAATTTTTATCAATATTGAATTAATATTGAATTAAATATAATAATTTTTTAATCATAAATTGATATTTAATTGTACAGATCGAATATAGTAGGATAGTCGTTGAAGAAATCCTCGTTTGGAAAAATGAACGTTTTTTTGAAATTGTTGATTGAACTGATTCTCGATAACAACTAAAGAACCAGTTAAACACAATTTTATAATTATGGACTTTCAAACTTCTGACTTGATACTTATTTCGATCCGTATGTATCATATGTTCATTGGATGAAATTACCATATATAAATACATTTTCTTTATTATCACTGATGAAGATTTTGTAAAGCAAAATATTTGAAATTTATAGCGTTATATGAATGTAATAAAAGATGAATTTTATTAGTTAACTATATTTGCTCGTTTTTTTTAAAAAGCCTTGCTTTTAATTTATTGGATTGCATTTATAGCCTACTTTTCTATATAAAAGTTATATTATATTTTTATATTATATTATATTATATTATATTATATTGTATTAATATTATTTTAATTTAAAAAATTTTTTTAATTTTATTTATTTTATTTAATTATTCCTTTTATTTTATTTGTTTTATTTTATTTATTTATTTATTTAATTTTATTACTTTATTTTATTTTATTATTTTATTTTATTAATATTATACTATATTGTTATATCATATTTTTATATTTATCAAAAACGAGAAATCTCAATCGTACGATTTCTGAGGTGAGGCCATCTCCTTATCTGTGATCCAAGTGCTCTCTGGATTAATTTAGAGCATGCGACGCGAACAAACTTATAACTTCGGAGTAAAGCATAATAAATTCTTGGCACTTGGATTGCTCGAAAATCATGTGGTCAAACTCGTCATCTGCTAATTCAGATCTATGCTGGATTCGTGCTTGCAACCAATTAGAAAACAGAATTTTGCTTCGTATCGGCCTAGTTTTCATCAAGGTTAAACTGAATGTAAGGACCAATCAACTATAGTCGAATATTTTCCTATTACAGTCGAACGACAGGAGAATGTTCGACTGTAGTTGGTTCTTACATTCCGATTCAGTTTTAACCCTCGATGGAAACTAGACCAATGATATGAAGCAAAATCCTGTTCTAATTGGTTGCAAAACGTCATACGACGCACGTCGGATTCAGTGAATCCAGTATAAGGATGAAATCACACAGTCCGGAACTGCGGAATATAGAATGCGTCATTGAAGCAACTAATCAGCGTTATTCCGCACTTTTCCATCACGCAAGTTTTGTGTGCTATGTTCACATGATGCGATATAAAGATGTATTCAGCATGAATATAATTTAAAAATTATACCATTAACTTCATGTTAATAATTTGCTTATTAAAATGAAATATAATTTTTTAAATTGTAAAAACAATTATCACTGTTGTAGTATTTAATGTTTTACAATTAATATTTACAATCTCATAATAATTTTTTGAACTGCTTTGACGCACTTACTATCATTTTTTCGCATCATGTGAACATAGCACACAAAACTTGCGTGATGAAAAAGTGTGGAAAAGGGTATACTGATCGCACGTAATGCATCATTGTTTAAATCTTGTTATCTATATTTATGCACTCAAATTTTATCATTTTGCTTCATTTATCTCGACATTACGCAATTCCATCATATCAATCAGCATCAAATTATTTTAACCTTTCAAAATACGATGGTTTATTACAAGAATGAAGATGCCGTTGAGTGGAAATTCACAGCGGAACGGAATAGCGCGACTAATCTCGACTCTGCAGTCATTACTCTCCTATCTTTTCTGCGATTGTGATTGGTTTCGCTGTTCCGTTCCACTGTAAATTTCTACTCATGGGACAGCATCCGCTATTCTGCAACATCAAATGCAGAATAGCGCTGAGTGGTTGTTTCAATGACGCACTCTCTATTCCGCACTGTGTGATTACTCTAAGTGCACTCGATTTTAAATCAATTTAGCTATATTACTTTTCTGGTTTTAGTTCATTGTACTATATTAGATAGCGCTAAAGTCAACGACAAATTTTCAATAAGAGTTGTTGCATCCTGCTTCTACCATGTACATATAGGCTTGGATTTTTCGATTTTTTTTGTTGCATATTGTTATTCTTGTTAGTCAGAAATCCAAATAGAGTCGTAAGAAGAATTTTCGAATATAAAAATATCGAAGAAGGAAATATAATCCATGTGTAATCATGGAAAATAAGAATAAAATACAATATCTTATTGTTGATACAAGTGCTTTCATAAAGAACGCTGCCATACAGGTAATTATTGAGATACTAAAAATATAAAATGAAAAATCTTATTAATGATATATGAACTATAATATTTAGAGCTATATAGAACTATGTAGATATATTTGATTATGCACATAATTTTCTTAAAATGTTTTATTTAATTACAAACTTTGAAAGTAATTGAAAAAATTTAAATAAAATTGATTTCTTATTTATTAATTAATATATAATAATAATCGAACTGAATTGCATGTAATACTGATATGATAATACTTTTAAATCTTGTCTCTGATTCTAATACTCAGGTGAATATTACTAGTATTTTTTTCATATTAAATTATATATAGATAATCTAATTTTATTAGTATTTATCCAGAAGACTCTCCTCATCTTCAATTTCAATGAAATTGTGCTCATTCGATCTACCCTGTATTTTGATGTATGAGATGGATATCGCTTTGCTTGGAAAGTTGTAAAATTATGTGAAATCTTATAGGTTTGTAACTTATTACACGAAACAAAAATTCATCCTATACCAAAATTTGGAGTGGGTTAGATTATTTTTTTCAGAGTGGAACGTACTGTCTCCATACACATTTTTCATAAATTTCCATGCTCATATTGCACATTTGCATGGCTATAACAGATTTCCTAACCTGAATAATTGTCAGCTTTAACACTTAATATCTTGTTTTGCGGGACAGAGCATTTTACTGTTAGATTTACTGTTAGATTTACTGTTAGATTCTTTTGTTTCATGCACAAACATGAGCATAACTTGAAGGAGAGGATCGTTTTTTGGATAAATACCAAGTAATTTTTAGAATAATGTTCTGATGCTATAGTAGCTATTATGTATTAGAATAATAATAGTTGCATTCAGCAGAATGTTTATTTTGCAACTGTTGGAAGTTTTTTCTTTGCACTGATTAGATTATGTTGTTAGATCAAGAGGAATGATCCTATCTCAGCAAACAATCACAAACTCAATGCAACTAATGACTGTATTTAGCAGAGAAAGCAATTTTGCAACTGTTGTAAAATTCTTTAATGTGATTGATCTTGCCCTTAGTTCCTCATTGGATTTAAATGTATAAACCAATCATATTCAAGACTGTTTTACAACAATTGCAAAGCTGCTTTCTCTGCTGAATGCAGCCAATGTTAATGTAAGTGAAGTTCTATGAATTTCTAATGAATTGGTAGTCCCCTAAATAAGTAATAATCAGTTCTAAGTCTTATCGGTGAAGTTGACCAATAGCTATCTTGTATGGTTAATGTTGATTGGTTAATTTCACTGATTAAGACTAGACTTCTGACTACAGAACTCATTATAGAACCCTGATTAGAATAATAATATTAGCATTCAATAATATGAGTTTATTATAGATATCCTTGAAAACAAAATTAATATAATTAAATAGTTACATTATATCTATCATTTAAGATGTCAGTATTATATTGATTTTATAATTGAATTATATCCATAATATTGTTGACAAGCTATTAGCAAAAACATGAACATATTACTGGCATTAATAGTTACATTATTAGAATTAATAATTTATTCAATATTCTATTTGATTTTTCTTTAATTTTAGTGTTATTTTATCAAAAAAATATATTTCTGTGTAACTTATTGTTCAAATCTTGCCTGTTTAGTTTTGCAACTATTTACTATTTGTTCTAATAAAAATAGATGTAGCTCAGCAGAAAAATGAATTTCTCAAGCTCTAAATTTTTTTTAATAGATTAGCGTTTACAGATCACATACTTTCAATTAAGCATTATGGTAATTAGATTTGTGTTAAAAATTCAATTAAAGATAAATATAATAAGTAAGTGTAAGATAAATAAAATAATATAAGATATAAATGATTATAATATAAGATGTAGTTTCACATTTTAAAAAAGCATTTAAATTTTGATTGATTTAATATCTTAATATAGATGAATGCAGAAATGTTAATTTTAATCATAATAATAAAGTTACATAATAATAAAGTATATGAAATATTAATAAAGTTATGCATATGATGTGTGCTTCATCAAAAAATTTACAAACAAGATGTCATTTTATTCAAAATATTTTATAGAAAGTATATTTAATATAAAATATATTCTAATTCTCTCCTCATTTCCAATGCAATTTTAATTTAAAAACTTTATTTATGTAGGATATTGGAGTTAATATTTTGACCGACCAAGCTGTCATCAATGAAATCACAAATAAGAGACAGTTGAGAAAATTGATTGTACTACCATATGACTTAAAAGTTCAAGAAGCTTTTACTGAAAACATTAAATTTGGTAAATAAAACTCACTAGCAACTTTGTTATTGCCTAATGTATAAATAAATATATATACACACACACACACACACACACGCACGCACACGCGCGCACGCACACACACACACGCACACACACAGGGTGAATGTATGTCTGTATAGATATGTGTATAAATATGGACTGCAGCTGTGATCATCTAATCGATGCATAGATGGCTGTCGTTTAGCACACATACGTGCTGAAATAATACAGATGATTATTATAAACTCAAAAAGAATTCACTTTTTAAAATTCTTTCTTTAAATTTATGAAAGATGATCAAAGATGCAGTCGATAATTCATTTTCCATGATAATTGATGATTGACATGCATTAACATATATATATAAAAAATGAATGTTAATGCATGTCTGTCTTTTTGGAAAATATACCATGGAAAATATATATATATGTACATATAGTAAATATATGTGACCTCAAGGCAAATAGGAATCCAAGAATAAAATAACATTATAACAATAAAAATAGAAAAGCAAATGTTAGAATATAGTTAACTGTTAATCTAATCGCAGTCACATTACATGTTTCGAGCTACAAATTCGAGCCCTTCTCAGATGTACAGAACACAATAGAAATACACACACACACACACGCGCGCGCGCGCGCGCGCGCGCGCACAGAGTGGACCATTTTAATTTATCCTGTAGATTTTCTCAAAATCTGTAAGTTTAAGGCAAAAATATTTGAGATAAAAGTTTTATAATTTCAAGGGGGAAAGAAGTTAGTGATCTTGGTTGATCTTGGTCGACCTTGAGAAAATATTCTTAAGATCAGATTACTTAAAATTAGATTAAGGTTACCTAAAATTTTTTAATAGAACCTCTCATTTTTTATTACGTATTCTTATAGCTATCTTCAAGATCTTTTGAAAACACTACATAATAAAATTTATTTTCATTAAGTACTTTTTGAATTTGACGCTTGAAAGTTACAGTACCGCTGACATTACTCAAGACTGATGTCAGACTGATGATTAAAATGAAATGAAATTCAAAATCATGGTGTTGACAACTTACAGATTACATACTATAATTTAATTTGGTCCAAGGTCAAGTTCAAAGTCACTAACTCACTCGTGAAGCTTACAGCAATAAATTTCGATGAAAAAGATTTCTTGTATTCAATTAATTCTTAAATAGTGAAGATTTGTATAAACAGTTTTTGAAATTTAGTTGATGTTAGACCAAATTACATACCTTCAAGATTTTGAGAATAGCTATTAGTGACCTTGAATCTGACCTTGAATCAAATTATAGTAATTATAATAATTGTAGTAATTATAGTAATTATAGTAATTTGTAAGTTGTCAACATCATGATTATAAATAACATTCCAAAGGTTTAGCTATCAGTCTGACACTTTGAGTAATGCAAATGCCAGCGATACTAACTTTCAAACGTTATAACTTGAAAAGTACTTAATAAAAATGATTTTTATAGTATTTTCAAAAGATCTTGAAGACAGCTATAAGAATATGTAATAAAAAATGAGAGGTTCCATTAAAAAAATTTTAGGTAACCTTAACCTGATCTTAATGATATCTTCTTAAAATTAACCAAAGTCACCAACTTCTTTTTCTCTTGAAATCATAAAACTTTTGTCTGAAATTTTTACCTTAAACTTACAGATTTTGAGAAAATCGACTGAATAAATTAAAATGATTCACTCTATATTTTTTAATGCCATCTAATGGGAAAAACGCCACGAACTTTTTCCCACACCTAATACACACATACCTTGTCGCCAATTATTGCAGACGTAGTTATGCAGGATCTTGAAGAAATAGTGATCTAAAAATTATTTGTTGACTTATTATTCTACTTCTGATATGTGAATGACATCGTTTTAGCGGCTCCAGTAGTAGTATTAATAAAATACTAAAAATTTTCAATTTTTTCAATATGTCAGATTACAATTCACTATGAAAATCGGTACTGATGACAAATTAAGTTTTTTGAATACTATAATTATGATTGACCATAAAATCGTTTTTATAGATACCAGAAAGTTATTTGTTCAGGCAGATTTCTCAATTTTCACTTACATCATCCTCATAAGAAACGCGTAGTCTTCGATTTTGTTAACAAAATAATTAAATTATTTCATCCTCGTTTCCATGAAAAAAACTTAGTTGATGCTATTCTATCTTTTTAAATAATGTCTATTCTCTTTTCTTCATTTTTTCAACGACAGAAAAAAGATTTAAAAAATCACATACATAACAACAATACAAACAATAAAATATCTATATCAAAGAAACATTGTTCACAATTCAATCAGTAAAATATATATTAAAAAAGCCAATTAAAGTCAAAATCAGCTGTTTGGGTGCACATAAATGTCTTTATTCTCGTGTGATAATAATAACGAACTCATAAAGATTTCAATCCTTCTTTTTGGGTCCTTATCAATGTGAAATCTAATTTTAAATTATATAAGTAAACTTATTCAAAAATGTAATTAAAGTCCAGGCAATTATTCATTTAAAGTGGTAAAGCACGACAAACTCGCACGTTCTTTCCTATACAAATGCCAAAAAGCTGTATAAAAAATAACCAAATGAATATCATGAATACAAAATTTTTTTTACAATATTATAAAAACTTATAAATAAAAACGGTGTCATATACATTGTTATTATTATAAATATTAAAATTTTTAACAATGATATTATAAAAATTTACATCAAATAATAACAGTGTCATATACATTGTCAATAGTCAAAGCCATCTCGCTCGTCAAATTGTCAGATTTTCTATTTAGTCATTCATAAGAAAAACAAAAAATTAACAAAGAGAATAAATAAAATCACTTGTCTAAGTTTAAATTTTATTAGACTTATATATGTAATTATTTTCACACGATTTGATGTAAAGTTCTTGTGGTGTCAGCGATTAGAGATTGAAATGAGAGTCAAAATAATAAAGACAAGTAGTTATTGAAATAAAAATAAAATTAAGAACAGGGGAAGAGAAAGGAAAAGAAGCACGTTACTATTCCGTAAACAAATTCATATATAATGAGTCTAAAGAATAAATATCAAATTTAAATTCTGTTTCTGTGTATGTGCTTTATATGGATTATTTCCGATATTAATCTTTTATTAAGTATCTTTTTATTAAGTATCCTTTCTTTATCTAATATCTTGATATTTTCCCAATTAACTTTATGTTGATAGTTCTTTCTATGTTCAGTTATTAGAATATTGTGTTGTGTTCCAATTTATATGATTCCTATGTTCATTAATACGAGTCACCATTTTTCACAATTCAGTCAATAAAATATATATTAAAAAATGGTTCAAATATATCCTGTTTGGCCCACATATGATGCTTCACAATCTTGATAATCAATTTTATATACAACGTTCGAGATAGAATAGGACGAACATCTTTATGACCTCTCATAAACTTTTTAAGATTATTAATCTCTATGTCATATGTATGAAGTTTTTAAAAAAAAATTTTTTATTTTTTTGTCGATAAAATTAATTATTAAAAAGTATTATGAAAAATCTATGATTAATTTTCCCATCATTTCTTATCTGTTATATTGTCTTTAGATGTGTTAACCTGGTCGTTCATTTGTTCAAATTTTTTTTACAACTTTCTTTTGATCAGTGAAAATGAGTTTCAATGAGTATTCATTGTTTATAAGAATTTGAATTATTAGTTCAAAGTTTTCCTGATGGAAAATAGGATGAAACAATGAAAGAACTCTATCTATTAATCCACAACAATTGTTCCCACTTTTTGCATAAAGGATAGTAGCGACCAGAAAATGTAGGTTTATAGTACCAATTATAAATGAGAGAATTTTCCTTTCTGATTAAGTTAACATCAAGGAAATTTAATCTCCCTTTTTCATTGTAAATTTTAATCTGGGATGATATGAATTAAAAGTGCTATCAATGTGTCAATGTGTGAAACATATCAACGCAATGTTGTCTACCTCACGTAAAAAAATGGTGAAATTGAAAGATCCTGTAAAGCTTTCGTTGCTGGATTTTGCATGACTATATCCAATACAGAGTGATAATAGTGAACTCATCGATACTCCAAAGGTCTGTTTATAAAATTTGTCATTAAAATTAAAAAATGTTGAATTGAAAACTAATTCTAAAGCTTTAAAAAATTCCTTTTTGGGAATTTCTTTCAATGAGGTGCCATCTTCTCTTCTTCTAAATCACCAAATCAATAGATACATTTTTGAATAATAAAACTACGTCAAGAGATAAAAGAACTTCATTATCAAGGAAATATGTTTAGTCAAATGAAAACTATTTTTTATAAAACTGTTGACTACTGGTATGCTTTCATAAATTATGTCATGTAAAAAGGAGGCTAAATTGTGAAATGGACTCCCTACTGAAAAAAACTATAATACAATATAATGAAGTGAATATTCTATGTATTTTAGGAAGACCATATGCAAGAAGCGAAACAGGGTTAGAAGAGTTTGTCGTGCTTCAATAATTGTACCGATTTTAATTACATTTTTTAATAGGCTTACTTATGTAATTTAGAATTAGATTTGATATTGGAAAGGAAGGGTTGAAACGTTTATGAGTTCGTTATTGTTATTCACATGAGAATAAAGACATTTATGTGCACCCGAACAGCTGGTTTTGGCTCTGATTGACTTTTTTTTATATATATTTTAATTGATTTGTTTGAGTCTCTTTTCATTTGTTTTTACAATTCCATACATAAAATCTATAGTATTAACTTATGAAAATAGCCAAATGCAAGCGCGCATATAATAGGATAGTATCCGCCCCACGCAGCGAGGCACGCGTCCGCCGTCGCTAAGCATGTTGTTTATAGGCGGTTTATAGACGTTATTTATTGCCATCGCTAGACATTACGTGTAGCGACAGTGAACGCATGGCTCAGTCCTTGGAGCACACTTGCATTTTGCGATGGGCTGGTCGAATTTGGCTATTTTTATAAGTTAATAATTCCATTGCGACAATTGTAAAATGGTAGACGACTTTTCTTCTTAGTTATTTGCCCCTGTGCGAAAAAAATTATCATTAATTTCCAAACATTCTGTATATTATATCACGATTATACAGTATTTCAAAAATGTATCACCTTTAGGTTTTTTGAATATAACTTCTTTTAATGTAAGTCGAATGCGCTCAAATTGTACAGTAAACATTTGGTGCACTTTATATATGATGAAATATTTGATATTTCATCACTACTAAATAACATGAACTTACTTTCGTCGCTCCAGAAGATGTCAGACCACTGCTGACGTGTTCAGTTCAGATATGCTTTGATTCCCTCCACTCGCTTTTATTTTTGCAAAGAATCGGAAGATTCTTTGCAGAAATAAACGGTTTTTTTACGAATCATCGTCCATATATTCTTGTAGGCGAAGTTTTATGCTTGGTATGGATGAACAAGACTATTTAGAAATCAATATTTCCTTTGCAATGTGATACATGGATCCATGATGGATCATTGTGACATGGATCATTGTGAGATAGGCGAAGAATGTTGCGATCGACAACAGAATTAGTGCAATGCGATCAGCTGCTTATGTTTTTCTTAATATAACCTTCTTGAATTCTCCAATTTCTTAATCATGATTGGCATTAAGAGTGCTGTCCCATGTACACCGAACAACAGAACGGATTTTTTACTAGAAATGAGATCACTATCATTCCGTTCTGTAAGAAGTTTCTCTACTGTATTGGAACCACCGGAATCATGGTTGGAACGGTACGAATTCAATAGAATGTTCTATCGGTGGTAGGTTATGTCGATTCGGCTATTGTTAATGGTTGAGAATTTTACAATTTCGAAGAAGAAAATTAATAATATAATTCTTATTTTTCAATACGACATAATTCTTGTTTGTTTTGTTACGTGATCAAATTATGCCAGCAGTTTTTCAAATAATTCCGGTCATTCTGAAGTAATTGAAGCACTTTTCAGGCTGTGTTTGCATTTTAACGACTAAATTGTCATTTATGCCTTGGAGACATTTCATTCTTTGTGTAAACATTGACCGTACTCAAAATTTTCATTTTCTTATATATTTAAATTATAATATTAAAGATTCAGTTTTGATTTTAATGTCTGTCTGGACTAATTAATATCAAAGTTTTTTTCCCTTCTTTTTTCCTTTTCTTTGCGATTATCATTTTAGGTGTATTAAAAGTTTCATTAATTTCAACATAATTGACACTGATTCGCTGAATAGTCAAAGACTGGTTTTTGACTAAACCGATAGAATTTAAGTATTTACGATATAATGAATTTTTGTTTTAGTGAGCTACCTATTATTTTACAATAAATTAATACAATAAATTTTTCAACAAATTTATCTTAATAATTTTAATACATTTTAGATTGTTATTAGAATTCGTTTTTATATTATAATTTTCGTTAATAGGTGAAAGTAGTTCACTGAAATGAATTAGTTTGTAAAAAAAAATTTTTTGTAATTATATTGTTTTTGAGGAGGATGGCTCAAAAGTGAGCCGAAACGTGTAAGCGGATTAATTATTAATAAAATTGTTTTATTAACCGCGTATTGATTTGCACAAGAATTGCTTGACTTCTATTACCTTGTTCAACATTTTGTATCATTGAGGAGTCTTTAGGAATTAATTTATATTTATTAAGAGATAAAGACAAGCGGAACAGAACGCGTGGAAAGGTGGGAAATTTAGTAAAGTTTAGTTAATTTTGTCTTCTGCATTTCCGCATTTCCGCGCTCCATATAATCGCACCCTTAACGTGCTTAGTTTATGGCAAATGCGCGCCTTATTGAATGGTCTTATCTCGCTACCCGCTTGTATTTTGCGGTAGGCTGAGCGAATTTGACTATTTTCATAAATTAATATCTTGTTAATTATTTCGAAAATTGTAAAATGATATAGGATTTTTCGACTCAGTTTAGTCTACTCTATTTACACAAAAAGCGCTTTACTAAAAATTGCAGGTACCGTGCATGCGAGCGTGCTTGCGTATTATAATATTAATATTTGTTTAATGCAATTACAGTGACCGAGTTTTCAAAAAAGAGTGGCGATTATATCAGCCTGTCTGCTACTGACCTCAAGGTAATTGCGCTGACATATCAGTTGGAAAAAGAAAAAGTCGGATCGGCACATCTGAAAGAGATTCCAACAATAAGAATTATTAAACCTACAACTGATAAAGAAAGCAGAGATGATTTTAAACTGCCAGTTGGATTCTACATGCCGAAGAAAAAAGTGAGATATTTTAATTGTTTTTGTGTATAATTTTTATTAATCTAAATTGATATTCTTTATCTAGGAGAGAAATGAAGTGATTACAGATAATGTAAAGGCTTCTTTGAATGATACGGAAAAAACAGATGTTATTGAAGAAAATATCACACACATACAGATTATACGTGATTCGGCAATAGATGATACAATAAATGGTACAGAAATAAATAATGTGGAAAAACAATTTATTTCTTACACATCTGCATCTTCGGACGAATCACAGTCAGATTACGAAACAGCATCGGATAAAGAAGATGATAAAACAAATGATTTAGCTGATAAATTTTTCAAACTAAAATGCAATCCAACTGATTTGGAAGTAGAGAGTATGGGCATGTATGCCATGGATAACATTCTTGCTTCTGTTGATACATCTAAAAGTGATGAATCATTTGAGGATAAAGATAAAGGTGATGATGGTGGTGATAGTGGTTGGATTACACCAGGTAAATTTTATCGGTATATTTTTATCAAAATTAACGCATAAGTGTACATTATTGAAGTATAGTTGTATAATATATATTTTCAAGAGTATTAATTTTTAATCTATTTACCTTTTTGAAAG
>NW_012130091.1:1040972-1045509 GCF_000143395.1 Atta cephalotes
ATATATATATATATATATATATAATATATTTTCAAGAGTATAATTTTTAATCATTACCTTTTTGAAAGCAAANGTTTCCAGCATAAAGAAACAAATAGATTCGGAAATTCTTGAAGAAAAAGGCTGCGACTGTCGCGTGCTTAACCATGGATTTTGCAATGCAAAATGTACTCATGCAAATGGGATTAAATGTGGTTGCATTAGATGGCAGAGTGATTAAACAGATGCGAACATTCATATTCAGATGTTATGCCTGTTTCAAGACCACTAGTATCATGACAAAGATCTTCTGTCCACATTGTGGTAACAGAACGCTGAAGAAAGTAGAAGTCACATTAGACGAGAATGGAAAGCAACAAATTCATATCAATTTTCGACGATCTCTTTCGGCCAAAGGAAAGAGGGTAAATTATATTATTTCTGATACAATTTATGAGTTATATGAATGCAAAAGATAGTAAAATTAATGAAAAGTAAAATTAATGAAATATTTCAGTTTTCATTACCAACGCCGAAAGGAGGGAAACATGCTAACAATCCCATTTTATGCGCGGATCAACCAATGCCGAAACAACGCCCATCACGTTTGGCGCGCATAAAGAATGATCCGCTCGATGATGATTATATAGCTGGGTATTCTCCATTTGTTATGCGTGATATAAATTCGAAGTCAGCTATGCTGGGCATAAGACCGGATGGTATTATTAAATACTGGATGAAAAGAAATCCTAATGAATCCAAAAAGAGACGAAAATAAAAACTGTTTACTATCAATATTGTTACTTTGGGGCTTTATTGAACCTGAATTCTTTATTACGTTAATAATTCTGTAAATGGCTGTATTTAATGATTCTTTAGTAAATCGAATATTCATAGAAATATCTAATTTTTTTTATATAATGAAGTTGAAGTACCAAAATTGACATGTGCAAAATTCTACGATAGATTAATGATGAAATAAAAGAAAAAATGTTGAAAATGTAATTTTTCATTATATATATTATAGTATAATATAATGACAGACATAAGGCTCGTTTCTTTGATTGACTACACCTTGAAACATATACTATTGGAAGAGGAATTGCCTGTGTTGGCCTGTATACTGAAGTGAAGCCAAAATCTGTGCGAAAGAGAAAAGTAGAGAGATCCAAATGTGTGCAATGCGCATGCGTTAATACTGTCATCTGTGTGAATTGTATGTATGTACAGTTGCATTAGTGTTTCTTACATAACTGATGTTGTTAGTTATGATTGTACAAATGAAGTAGAATGAAAGTGGAACGTGAACTGCGTGGGTAACGGGTTGAGTAGAGATGAGTAGCACATGCACATTGCAATCAAATTGGAACTCTATGCCTTTCTCTTACACAGATGTTGGCTTCACAGTCAGCGGCCTATTCCTCTTCCATATTCTAAGGATTGCAAACAAATCTTAGACTTTTCTCAAAAATGAGATTATAATAGTTAAAAAAATTACGATTTTAATGGTCACAAAATAGATCGACGGCCATACTGGAAAGATATTTACGTGCATAAACTTGTATATAAATTTAATCTTGAAAAGAAAATAGAATCTCATCTTGTTTTCGTTCAATAAAGATATAACTCTTGATTTACTATTGTATATTTCATTAAGATATACATAGTTTGTAATACTTTATTCAAATTATGCAGATATTTATAATTTTGGGTCAGCCTCGTGAAGCATCCTAAAGAATCCCGCACTAATCCTATATGAAATTGAGCCCCTGAAATCAAATGGTTTTCACATATGTTATAGCTTATGACTTGCTAAAGAAAACGTACAAGTTTCAGCGCAAAAAAATAAACAGTTTTTGTGTACGATTCACCTTTAGTCGCTGATATTTTGACGTCTCGGAACATTTTATATTCCTTATATGATTATATATATGGTGCCACATATAATTATATCCCACATGTAATTACATATTATCATATATAATGGAGTAAAAAATGCTCGTATATTTTCTTAAAAATTAACACAATGGTTTATTTCGAACTATAATTAAATTAATTTTGAATTAATATAATTAACAAACGTTTCGGCTTACAAAGCCTTCCTCAGCGCTATAATTTTAAATTAAGGCACAAAGAATAATGAAAACAATGAAAATTTAGAAACTAATAATAAAGTCAAAATATAAAAAAATATAAAAAAATTCGAACGTCAATAAGTATCCTGTCAAATGATAATAAGATAAGAACATTTGAATACTTCATTCAACAATAGATTAATTATGTTTATTGATAAAGATAGATTTGCCAAATTTCCTCGGTTGAGATCGAGAATCCAGTCACAGACTTGTATCAAACAATTTGAAAATTATTCTTTAGTTACGAGTATTTTATGATATTCTATAGAACATTTATTAAGATAATATATTATTAGTGTGAATAAGAGATACAGAATCAAATAGTAACTTACAGTAATTTAAAATACTATAATCTAAACTCTCAATCAAAGATTCGGTTAAATACATTAAAAATACTGATTGTTGCTCGTTTGAAAATTAACTGATGTGAAGTGTAGGTCAAATAAAAATACGTGATACTGTATCAGGCTGCTCCTCGCTCTGATGAAGTGGACTGTAAGATTCACGAAACGTTGGTATTCCAAAAATGGATCTAGACACGGAGGAAACCTGCGAAACGCATAATCTTTAACATTCAAATCATTCACGAATAATGCTGATTTACTATGGAAACTTGCAGGAAAAAGGGAGAGCGAACGCCACCCTAAATGAAGAAGATTTATGTCAAATTTGTTTAAAACATGTTTTAAACATCAGATTAAATTAAACATGCTTTTTTTAAAACAATTTAAAACAAATATAAAACATTATTTTCTTAAAATGTATTTTTAATATTATTTAGTAGAAGAGAAGATGAAACTCCAGTTACATTTTACACGAACTTGATTTACTTGGTTAATAATGAATATTTAAATTTAAAACTTGACAATTACATTCATTAAAATGTTGCTGAATCAATTCTAGACTCAAAATTACGAAATATTTATTACTTAAGACACTATTAATAAAAATGTGACAACATTACATAATGGCGAATCGGAGAAAAATATGGATGACAATGTAACTTTCCATAAAAATAATCTTAAAAAATTAGTTTTGTTTAGAAAATAGTAATTTGGTTATAAAATTAAGAAAAAAGTAGAGTATTACAGAATATATGCAGGTATACAAATGTATATACATACACATATATACATATAACTTTATGTATACAGGATATTTGGAAAATAATGATAAATCTTTAGGGGCAGATGAAGAAGAAAAGTATCTCTATTTAACAATAATTAACAACAAGATATTAATTGATAAAAATTCCCGAAAATTGGTCTTTAATAATTTTTTACTCGAATACTATCAACTTTACAGAAAAACTACAAGATATAATTGTTAATTTTCTTTTCATAGAATTCTAAGAATTTTTTAAGAATTTTTTCAGAACTTTTTGATACCTTATTTTCTTATAGTGATAAAAATGAGAAAATGTAGTACTAAAAAGTTGATAAAAAATTCTGAAAAAATTCGTAGAATTTTTCTCTCTGTGAGAAGAAAATAAACAATTTTTGTTTCTTGCAGTTTTTCTGTAAAGTTGATAATATTTGAGTAAAAATTATTGAAGGCCAATTTTCGTCAATTTTTAACAATTAATATCTTGTTAATTATTACGAAAATTGCAAAATAGTAGAGTACTTTTCTTCTCCATTTTAGTCCATTCTGCCCCTATGCGAAAGATTTATCATTATTTTCCAAGCATCCTGTATATAAGCAGCTCGCAGCCTATAAAATATATAGTAATGTAAATTATAGATTAATATTAGAATTATAATTAGTTCATGAAATAATTATTTTGAAATAAAAATCTTAAAAATCTTAAAAAAGAAGAAGAAGAAGAAGAAGGTTCAGAAGAACCGTGAGTAATCAATCAAAGGACATTAGCAAAATACTATGCTATTGTTTAAATTTGCATAACTTAAAATATATACAGTCAAATAAAATGTTAAATAGCAAATAACACATTCAAATATATATATATTTATGGAATAATATGCTCAAATTTAAGAAAAATGAGAAAGTAAGTGAATTAAATGCTAAAATGTACTTCAAAAACGTTTCAAAATACTTGAAAGTAAAAATAAAATATTGAGAGTACAAATTAGTTTCCCTAAAGATGGCTCCAGCTGTTGTGAATAGAGACAGCTAATTTTGGCGGTTTCAGAGAGGTTAAACATCTGCTAATAATATTCACTTTATATCGCTTTGAGTTTCATATAAAAACCTGGATTTTTGTCTGTATTTGAAATGTCGAATTTTGTGTTAACCAGCATTTGCGGGAGGTTTTGATTTTCTGCTTTAATTGGAAGAAAAGAGCGGCTGAAGCCCATCGAATGCTTGTCGAAGTTTATGGTGACACTGCTCCAACTGATAAATCATGTAGGGAATGGTCTCGACGTTTCAAGGATGGAGAGTTCAGTGTTGAAGACAAGCCT
>NW_012130091.1:1045774-1048793 GCF_000143395.1 Atta cephalotes
AGGAGTTTGCAGAATCATTGGGGGTAACTCAACAAGCCGTTTCTGTATGATTGAGAGCCATGGGAATAATTCAAAAACAAGAAAATTGGGTACTTTATGAATTAAAATCGAGAGACGTTGAAAGGCGATTTTTCACTTGCGAACAGCTGATTCAAAGACAACAGAGAGAAGGTTTTTTTGTATCGGATTGTGACTGGAGATGAGAAGTGGATATTCTACGACAATTCCAAGAAGAAAAAATACTACGCTAACCCCGGTCAATCGTTGCCATCGATCTCAACATCAACATCACGGCCGAACATTCATGATTCGAAGATCATGCTCTGTATCTGGTAGGACCAAAAAGGTCTTGTTTACTATGAGCTGCTGAAACCTGGCGATTCCATTACGGGCGGTCGGTATCGGCTACAATTGATTCGTTTGAGCCGTGCATTGCGAGAAAAACGGCTGGAATACGAGCAAAAACATGATAAAGTTATTCTTCTTCATAACAACGCTCAGCCTCATATCGCTAAAGTCGTAAAAAAATATTTGGAAATGCTCAAATGGGATGTTTTACCGCACCCGCCGTATTTTCCGGACATTGCTCCTTCTGATTACTGGTTGTTCCGAAGGATGCAGCAAGTTCAAGGATTCACCGGTTTCTTTCGCAGAAATCGAAAATTGGTTCCAAAATTGGATCGCCTCCAAAGACGAGTCATTTTTTCGAGATGGAATTCGAAAATTGCCTGAGAGATGAGAAAAAGTAGTAGGCAACGATGGACAATATTTTGATTGATCTATTCATTCATTTTGTTTTGAAATAAATGCATTTTTCAACACAAAAAAACGGATCGAACTAATTTATACTTCCAATATAATAAATAAAATAATAAAATATAATAAATATATATTTAAAAGGTGTTTTTTTATTTTAAACATGAGTTTTTTCTAAAGCTGTTTAAAAAAAAAACTGAATGTTTTATTTTTTTTTAAATACGTTTTTTATCAACTCTGCTTCCCTCACTCCGCCCAGTGCACTGCCTCGCTTGCGTCCTTCAACTTTCCAATGATTTTAAACAAATAACTTTTTTGGCAGCAAAAAATTCGAGAGTTTTTCAATAGCAAAAATTTAATTCTTCCTTGACAAATTGGTGCCAGACCTTAATCTTAAAAACTAGAGTCAAAGTGATTTATTGAAAAAAATTATTATTTTGGCTCCTAATAATCGGAAGGTAATCTTTTTTTTAAATTCATAGAAAAATGTCAGATTTCGAATGCTTTATTTGATGTGATGCATATTAACAAAATTATTTTCATTTCTTTATACGGAAAAAGATACCCACTTTTTAAAGTTCGTTTTATAATAGTTTAACTGCAAAAAAATCATTTTGTTATTAAGTGTACGTGATAGTGCAACTCTTGAAGAAGCAAAATCCCTGTAAATTGCTGTGCGACTGCTCAAAGATGAAGAAATTAAGTTTTCCGCAGACAGATTTTCAGTGAACAAAAGGCTTTTTGCAAAAATTAATAACATTTTCAGGTTTGTTCAGGATTAGATTTGTTCGTTATTACGAGGACTATATTTTACGAAACTTCCAAAGCTTTATGTTTAAATCTTAATGAACAGAGAGCAAATGAAAAAAAGGCCTTTTTAAATTTGTTTTCTACTGATCTAATAGATCGATTTTAATGTTCCATGTTTTTATAGTTATTTCGAATACATACATTTTTTTATACCGATTTTTTTTTCATACAATCAATATCTTTCGTTTTATAAGTGAAAAACGCTTTTTGCAACTATTCGATTTTTTTTTCGCGTATTTTCTTCAAGTTTTGAACATACGCATTTCTTTTCTGATAGTCTTTCAAGACTTTCTTTTTTGAAAAGAAATGCTGGTTTAAAAATTCTACTTCTATTGAACTATTTTTACTACTCAAGTTTATGAAGGAGAGGTATATTATATAACGCGCATGAAAAAATCGTAAACAATTAAATATCTCGTTAACATTGCGTTTTCACATGATTTATACTATTCTGGATTAAGGGGCGGGGTACTATTACCACAATTTATTAAAACTTATATGTTATTTAGGATGTTCCTCGCCCTTTATTGATGCCTTTATTAGGACCACCGAGCGGTCGAAATTATCGAGAAAGCATTTTCGATCGCTTGAAACAAGCTACTAGTGGAAGAAGCTCGCTGTCTCGTTCACTCTCGACGCATCGCAGGCGAGTACACAGACATGGGCTTGTGCTTGGTTGTGTGTTACAGTACCGTACTACGATAAATGGCCGAACTTATAGACGTTTTGACGACGAAATGTGTTGCATGCCATTTTGTTATTATTGTGTTTGCCTAATTGTGAAAATGTGACTTATCTTGTATTTATTAAAATCGTAATTATCAATGAAAACTAAAGATCTTGGAATTTTACATATAAAAGCGTATATTTTACTCGTTTCAACAACTATCGAACCGTGTATTTCTGCTCGAATATAGGCTCATTTTATGTGTCCTTTATGACCATTTATAGACTGCCAAGAGAGGAAAAGACAGTTTTCATCGATTTTTACAAGTATTTTAAAGTGATCTCGTCACATAATTTCGTTTCATCCAAATTGTCTTTATTTAAGAATGGCATGCAACATAAGTTAACATATCATTCCTAGCTTCTGACATCACGATTGATCGCCGCGACTAGTCAGGAATCATAAACACTCTCGTTGCACGTTCATCATTGAGCGTCCTTTCCTTCGTTGCACGTTTTCGCTGATTTATTCTCTGTAAAAATAAAATAAAAGCATTATATTATTATTAGGTGTACAACTTTGCTTCCGCCGTTTTCCTATAGATGGCTTTAGCGATAAATGGTGATCAAAATAAATACATCATAGACGTCATACAATAAACTTGAGTTGTCAACATAGAAACATTAGTCGATTTGTATCTGCATCATAAAGTTATTCTCAATTGAAAATGTCAGTTTACGAGCCAAATTCTCGTCATTTGCGGGAGGTTTTAATTTTTTGCTTCAA
>NW_012130091.1:1050858-1055793 GCF_000143395.1 Atta cephalotes
TCATAAATGTATAACCAGTTTTTTACAATAAAGCCCCGAATTTCGGAAAAAAACGGCGAAAGCAAAGTTGTACACCTAATACATGTTCATGGAGCAGATATGCACTCCAGCCAATCAGAATCATAGTCATGTGATGAATTGATGAATCTCTCTTTTTAGGGTCTCTAGGTCACCTTGCGGGGGGGGGGGGTTCTTTCCTACCTACCTCAGAGATGAGGAGGATCTTTCTTTGACTGATGGAGTATCCGACCGTCGTGTGTAGGTCGCATCTTGATCGGCCGAGTGTATGTCCACGAACTCTTGGTCGTCTGGTGCTGCCGATATTCGTACGCAACATGGATATGTAATAAAAGTCAAAGGCGGTGAGAGATCGGATTTCCGTCATGGCTTCCCGGGGGTAGCGTTCTCGCTTCCGGACGGTCGATCTCGAATAACTCACTCTGCGGAGGCTCCAGCGAGGGACTTGCTGTGGAGTTGCCGACGGGCTTCGCAGCCGAAGCAGCTATCGCTGAAATTAGGTTGGACTGGGGTATTTGTGGGGTTTAACTCGAGTCTAACATTGACAGCGATGTCGAGGTCGGGGCTTTCCGCGCCGAGGCTCGGTTTGATATGGGCAATGTTCAGAAGAGCTTCCCAGCTTGATTCAGATCTTGAGACCTTACCTATGGTTGCGGATCTTTCTGACCTGTCACGTGCCCTGGATGTCAGACGGATCATAGAGCAGAATCATAAAGGACGATTATTTATCTAAAGAGACACGTATTAGATTGAGAGGGGGGATGTTGTCAATTCTCCCGTGTCAATGGCGAACACGATGAGAGTGTGCCCCAAGGAGGAACAGATTAGGTCTCCTCAGACCCTGCTGAGACGTCATATGAAATGCGGTTCCTCTCTAGGATGATTGCCGGCACAATGAATGTCGAGGATGATGACCTCGAGACCAAACTTTGAAAATTTCGAAGAGCAGAAGGCCGTCATCGAAGACTGCTGAAAAGAGGAGGAGACTCAGTTCGGCTCAAAAGACAGCCATGGAGAAGATTACAATTTTCTTCCTAGAGATGTGTCTAAAGGAGATCATGACCGAGATACTGAGGATACTAGACGCTACCCATGAAGCACAACAAGTTACGACGACTATGAAGGGAGAGCTCTGAAAACGAGTTATCTTCGGAGTTCAGGTGGCGAAGCCGATTATATAGAAATTTGTGACTGATTCGGTTAGGACTCGTAGAAAGTTTCGAACAGGAAATTATGAGACTCTATAGAAAGTTAACTAAGACACTAGGGCGGATAGAAACTCTCTTGGAAGAGATTAGGTCTCTCCATCGTGATGTTAGAAAGATGCGTGCCTTTTCCTCGCGAGTGAGAGAAGGATCGGTGATAAGAGCCGGAGACATCTCTCTGTCTAATTCGAAGAGGCGTGACCATCGCTTGCGACGCGAGGATAGATCATTGGCTGCTATTCTGGAGGAGGAAAAGCGCCGAGCAAGAAGGAAAGAGATGCCCCCCCCGCTTTTTGGCCCCCGATAAGGAGCATGTCTAAACATCTAAATGACGAACTCCATGTCCCGAAGCGGATTGACAGATTGGGACGCATTGTGGCGTCCATTGTCACTTAGGAGGGTACAAGTGGTATTGAAGACGTAGGGAACTGACTGACAACCTTGGGTTTGGATAGGGGAAAACTTTGGACGGAAGTGATCACCGTGATCTAGAAAAAAGAAAAAGAGGAAGAAGGAAAAAATATTCCTTAGCCTGGAGTTAGCTGATCGCCTGGTCGCCCTGTTATGCCTATGATGACTGGGGCGGGCGCGGGTGCGGGAGTGTCTAAGCGTGGTAGATGAGTACAAGGGCTGGCCAATGGCGCGGGTCGTGGGACTCGTTCTTCAGTCCCTTCAGCTTCCGAGGCGTCACCAGTTCGTGCGGATGCTTATCCCTTGTCCGTTCGCCCCGCGTCTGCACGTCCGCGCGTTCAGGCGTTGAGGACCGCCTCATAAGATGTAACGAGGATGGACTTTCGTATGCGGAAATAGTTTAACGAAGAACAAGGTCGACTTCGCCGAGTTGGAAATTGTCGACATAAGGATTAGGAAAGCGCAGATGGGGAATATTTTTGTTCCTCGGGAAAGTTCCAGTCCTAAGTCCGACGAAATCAGGAGACTCAGGTCTGTCTTCCTGGAATACGAAAGAAAGAAATCGGTGGTGAGACCGATTAGAAAATCGAAAGTCCGACTGCTTGATGTAGAGCACTCTGTGAATGCTGATGAAGTGACTGACAGGTTCATAATGGGGCTCCTCTTAGTGGCGCGAGAAGATATTAGGGTGGGCCCCTTGTGTCCTGGATGGAGAGATCTTAATTCTATATGAGTACAGTGCCCTTCCATCCTGGCTAAGACTGGTACAAGAAGGACACTTGAGACTGCTAGTTGAAGTTTTTTTGGCAACACGCTGCCTACAATGCTTCAGGTCTGGCAGTCGGCCATACGGATAAATTGTCAGAGTTCGATTTATTGTACAAGTTTTAATTGCGAAAGAGAGGGACATCAAGCCTTCGGCTACAGAGTGAGGTCACTGCTCCGTGTGCGTCTCGCGTAGTGTTACGCGGATCATAGAGCGGGCGCAGTGAAATCCTCCTTATAATGGCAGTTCGGATAAGCAGGGTGAAAGTACAGTGCTAATGGTCGATCAGAGAATTACTGCTCCTGCCGAGGAGGAAATGGTGATGAATCTTCCTGATGATTAGATGATTGGTGGAAAAAACGTTAATCATTCCAAATCTGCGCAAGATTTGATTGCGCGGATCGATTAAGAGGAGCGATTGGAGCTAGTGGCTCTGTTCCAGTGGATGGGAAATGGTGTACAGATAGATGTACCTCTCACACTTACCTGGCAGTGGTCTCGCTGCGCCTTCTCGTGGTGCGTCCCCTTGTCGTGGTGAGGAGGTTCCCCATTCTAGGATTGAGTCTAAGAGCGCACTATACGCTCGCCTTCTCCTCGGAGTTCTGTGAGTGTACACTGGTCCGAAGAATGCCATCACTTCCGGCAGATCATATCGTAACTTAATCATGTTTCGCTAGACCTTGGTTTAATCGCCTGGATCGAGGAAGGCAACCTCTATAAAAAAATACCCCCTAACCCAGTTGTGGTGCATGACGATGAGTGGGTGACGATGATTGGGAGGGAAGTCCAGTCGAAAGTGGACAACCTCAGGGCACCTAGCACTTCTTGTTGTATGGATCCCCCCCTTCCCCTCCCTCGGAAAGTGTCACCCTGGGAGGGTGACATATGTTTCGTCCCTGTGGGAACAAAAATAAGTAATTCCGAAAATATAAATAAAATAAAAAACAAAGATGAACAAAAATCCAAAAAAAAGAAAAGAAGAGAAAGAGGAAGAAGCGGATGAAGGGTCGCTAATTGGTTTCTAGTGTGATAGAGACCGAGAATGAAACGTGTGAAAGCGTGAGAATGATGAAGAAGAGAAAGAGGAGGATTGGAAATGGGGATGACAGTTGTGAGAATGAGGCGGATGAAGTTATGAGTAAGATTGGTGAATATGAAAGTGTCCTGAAGTTGTTATGTAAAAATGAGAGATTGAGATTGCCTTGGGTGTATGAAATGATAGGTGTGTCTGATTTTACGAATGGTAGAGTGTATGTAAATCAACTGAGTGAGAGTATAAAATTTAAGCTTGATGCGAGAGTGAGAAAAAAAGTTACTGTGCTAGTAAAGGGTGTGGAGAAAATGAGTAGCGAACAGGTGAAGGAGAATCTGATGAAGCATATGAAACCGAATGTGAATGTACGAGTAAAAGCGGTACGGAAGACTAGGAATGATGTGATAATTGAAATTGCAAGTGAAAAAGAGAGAAAGGCTCTGTGTGAAAGTAGGCGATATGAGAATGTGGGTTTGACGGGTCAGTTGCCGTCGAAGACTGGCCCAAAGGTTGAACATGTGAGAATAGTGAATAGAGATGGAAAAAAGAGTGCGATCTTAGGGGATATTGTGATGGAAGTGAATAAGAGTGTATGTGATAAATTAGTATATGAAGGGAGAGTACATATAGAGTGGAGCGCTTTAAAAGTGTATGAGAGCTCCGATACTATTCATGTTATGGATATGGGTATATGAGTAAAGAGTACAAAGTGGGAAAGTTATGTAAAACGTGCGATGAGAAGGGTCACATGTAAAAAGAGTGTAGGAAGAAGGAATGTTGCAGAAATTGCTCGCGGACAGGGCGAGTGACCTCTTCGGATCACTCTCTACTAATGAGAGAGTGGAATATATGAGAATATGTATTGGAACATATGAGAAAACGTATCGATAATGGTTAATAAGAGGATTAATACTGCAGTTGAATTGTCAGAACGCTTATGGTGTGATATGTGATTTGAGAAATGTAGTGAAAGAGAAAGATGTGAATGTGTTGGTATTGCAAGAGCCATATATATTAGATGTACAACTTTGCTTCCGCCGTTTTCCTATAAATGGCTTTAGCGGTAAGTTGTGGTCGAAATAAATAGATCATAGACGTCATACAATAAACTTGGGCATCTGTCAACATAACCCCATAGAAACATTAGTCGATTTGTGTCTGCATCATAAAATTATTCTCGATTGAAAATGTCAGTTTGAAAATGTCACGAGCCAAATTCTCGTCATTTGCGGGAGGTTTTAATTTTTTGCTTCAATATGAAGAAATCTGCGGCTGAGGCTCATCGAATGCTCTCAAATACGTATGGTGAGGCCGCTATTAGTGAAAGAACGTGTCGTGAGTGGTTTCAACGCTTCAAGAACGGTGATTTTGACGTCGAAGACCGGCATAGTGGTGGAAGAGAGAAGGTTTTCGAAAATGTAGAATTGGAGGCATTATTTGAGCAAGACTCGTGTCAAAATCAAGAAGAATTGGCACGATCATTGGGAGTGACTCAACAAGTC
>NW_012130091.1:1057023-1067478 GCF_000143395.1 Atta cephalotes
AAAGATGGGAGAAAGTAGTGGCCAGCGATGGACATACTTTGAATCATAAATGTATAACCAGTTTTTTACAATAAAGCCTCGAATTTCGGAAAAAAAACGGTAGAAGCAAAGTTGTACACCTAATATATCGAATGGGCGTGTATGTGGATTGCTGAAGATGCACGTGTATATGAAGAATGGAGGTGGCAAAGCTATTGTAGTGAATAATACGATGAGTGTGGCAGGTTATATGGAGGAACATGGAATGAGTGTATGGATGAAAGTGGGAAATCGTAAGATATATGTGTGCTTTGTGTATTGTTTGTTTAGTATGGAACCTATGGAACCTATGGAACCTATAATTGAGTATATAAGAAAAGTTGTGAATATAGGGGAATAAGGGGAAAGCCCCTTCTGATGTGTTTAGGTGTTTAGTGAATGCTGTGTCGAATGCATGGTTTAACAAATATGTGGGTAGAAATAGAGTAAGTGAATTAAGTGAGAAAATTCTTGAATTTATATCTGAATGTGAAATGCATACATTGAATGTACTGAGCGAATAATACACATATAGTGGGCCTGCGGTTAGAATGACATTGACTTGAGTTTAGGTGAGGATAGGTTTAAAGTGTGGATGGAGAATTGAGAATGATTGGTATGTAAGTGATCACAATGTGATAATGCTTGGTGTGTCATAGGATGAAAGGGTAAGTGTCATAGGATTGGAAGATAGTATACCTAAATGGAAGAAAAAGAGTAATGTTGATTGGAGTGAGTATGTAAGATTGAGAAAAGAGGTGAGACAAGTATGGATGAGTTTGCTAACTTAGAGTTGGAAGAGAAGATTGAGAAATTGATGGATTGGATTAGGGATTAGGGACGTGAACGATGTAATCTTTGAAAGTCACTGGAGGCAGGGTACATACGGAAAAATGAGATGGTGGATGAATAAGCTGGAAAAGAGAAAAGAGACGAAAGAAAAAGAGCCCAGGGGGCAAGGAGACTAGGGAAAGAAGAAGCGAGGGATTTATAGTGATTGTGTGAAGGAATATAAGAACTAGATTATGCAGCAGAAGGAAAATGATTGGAGGGAATTTATTGACAAGGGAGGGATCCGTGGGGTGTAGTATACAAAGTTTGTAAGGGGAAGAAGAAGACGGATGTGATGAGTGCGATAAATGCAGACGCAAGAATGATGGTTGGATGGAAAGAGACTATAAAGGTTTTGTTGGATGAGTTTTTTCCTGAGAATGCGATCCAATGTGAGAATGGGTCGAGTGTGAGTTTGGATGGTGATAAGGAATTTGAGTGGAATGAGATTGAGCGAGCTGTGCGAAGTATATGTAGTGGAAAAGCGTCTGAAATGGATGGAGTGATTGCGGAAATGATTTAGAGAGTTTGGATGGCTGTATCTGTGTGAATAAAAATGTTATATGATGAGTATCTGCGAAGGGGTACGTTCCTGAGTGATTGGAAAAAGGGTAGAGTGATGGTTTTAAAGTCTCCAGAGAAGATAAGGATGGATCCCAAGTCATATCGGCCGATATACCAGGTGTATAAGCTTAAATCCGCTGTTTTTTAGTCAGAAAAACACTTTTTTTTCCTAGGAAACAAAAACAAATTTATTCAAAGTATATACTCTCGCTAACTATATATTTTTCCCATCTTTTGGGCAATTTGTGTATATCATACCAAAAAAATTCCTCATCTTTCGAGGCAAATCACTCATCAAGCCATTTTCGGACGTCTTCGTAAGAATCGAAATGCCGCTCAGTGAGCGCGTGGCCCATCGACGAAAACAGGTGATAATCAGAAGGTGCCAGGTCTGATGAATAAGCGGAATGGGGTAGCACTTCCCAGTTGAGTGTCTCCAAGTAGTTTTGGATCATTGTTGACGTGTGCGATGGTGCGTTGTCGTGGAGGAAAATCAACTTGTCATATCTTTTCCGATAATGCGACCTTTTTTCACGCAGAGCACGGTGCAATTTGATCTATTATTGGTGGTAGCGGTGAGCATTAACAGTTTCACCAAGTTTTAACAGCTCGTAGTAGATGACACCCTCCTGATCCCACCAAACGCACAACATCGTTTTCCGTCCGAAATGATTTGGTCTTAAGGAAGATGTTGATGGTTGGGCGAGATCAACTCAAGATTTCTTGCGTTTAGGATTCTGAAAATAGATCCACTTTTCATCGCCTGTCACAATCCAATGCAGGAACGACTTTCTTTTTTGTCTGGTAAGCAGAATTTGGCATGTGTTTTGGCGTCGCTCCATCTGACTATCATTCAGTTCATGCGACACCCATTTTCCGATCTTTTGAACCTTCCCCATGGCATGTAGCCGCATGGAAATGGCTGCTTGAGAAACACCCAATTGCTCGGCAAACATTTTTTGCGATTGGGTATCGTCCTCATCCAAAAGAGCCTGCAATTGACAGTCCTCAACCTTCCTGGGCCGATTTTCACGCTTCTTGTCACTCAGGTCAAAATTGTCGTCATTGAACCGGCGAAACCAATCTCTGCACGTTATTTTTGATAAAGCATTGTCGCCATAGGCCTCTACAAGCATTCGATGCGATTCGGCAGCTGATTTCTTCAAATTGAAACAGAAAAGCAAAACTTCCCGCATATGCTTTTTTTTTAGCGAAAAACTAGACATGATTACGAAAGAAAAAATGTATGTTATTGTCTGAAATTGCTGATGATGTGCACTGGTTAATGTTGACAGATGTCAAATACATAAAAAAAAGTGTGTTGTGTGCCAGGATAGCTTTGTACGCTCACTAATGTCACCTATGAGCAAACAGCGGATTTAAGCTTATACACTTGGTACCTGCTTTCTGTTTTGGAAAAGGTTCTGGATGGATAATAGTTGAGAGGTTGCAAGTATGTATGAGGACGAGAATAAATAAGAGACAATATGGTTATACAAGAAAAAAGTGTGGACGATGCGTAGATACATTTAAAGAGGAATGTAAATGAGTCAGGAAAGAAGTATATAATGGGTGTATTTGTGGACTTTCAAGGCCCGTTTGATAATGTTGAATGAGCAGCTGTGTTAGATAAAATACGTGAGATTGAATGTGATGATTTAGCGATGTGGATAAGTTATTTTAGAGATAGAAAGGTGTACGTGAAAATGATATTATGTGGAAAGACGTTAAGAAAGAGTATTCGCAAGGATCAATTTGTGGGCGGTGTGGAACTTTATGATGAATGATCTGCTGAATGATTTGGTCGAGAATGGGTGTGTGGTGGCATACAAGATGATGTGCTCATGTTAGTTGAAGGACCCAATAGAAGGGAACTGGAGATGAAAAGAACGGAATGATGATTAAGGGAGAGAGAATGTGGAAGTGAAAATATCGGAAAAGAAGACAGTGGGTATGATGTTGAAAGAGAAGTTTGTAAAGAACCGGTGTCCAGTTGTGAGAGTAAGTGGAAAAATGTTAATGTTTGTTAGTGAGGTACGATATTTGAATGTCAGAATGAGCGAGATAGGCTTCGTTGTGCATGTGAAAGGATTGTATGGAAGAGTTGTGAATACACTGAGTGGGCTAAGGAGAGTTATAAGGAGAGAATGGGGACTGAGGGTGAGAACCGTAAGAATGATATATAAAAGATTGTTGACAGCATGTGTAATGTATGCTGCGGTTGCGTGGCACGAGTGTACAATGCAACGAGTGTGCAAGCAATATATGCTAAAAGGATGATTAAACAGTGTGAAAGAATGAGTTTGTACGCATAAATGTCTGTAGAACTTTATATTTATATTTATGGAGGTGCAGCTATGGAGATACTGATGGGAGAATTACCATGGATATACGAACGGCACACAAGCATGTCCATTCCAGAGGAAGGGTGAGAGAATGATCTGTGTGGACGGAATAACGGAGGAAATGATAAATGGGAAGAATTTGACGGAATGTAAAAATATCATTGATAGCGCATTGATAGACGAGTGGCAGCGTGCATGGACGGAAATAGCAAGGATAAGGTTTCGTACGCGTGGATAAAAAATGTATCAGGAATTATGTGCCGATTGATCCAACTCTTTCTATGGGGTACTTCCTAACGGGACATGGAAGCATGAATGGGTATTTGTATGATAGGAAAATAGCTGCGACTGAGATGTGTGATTACGGAAAAGGGAGAGAAGATTGGGTACATGTTTTGGCTGAATGTGAGATGTATGATGATATTCGGGATTTGGATGGATGGAATTTGGATCTGAAGTCTGGAGTAATAGGAATGATAGGATTGAGTTTGGTAGTATAGAATAAGGATAAGTATGAAAGAATAAGTCTATATGTAAAGGAAGTGTTCGGGAGGAGGAGAGTGCGTGTGGAGGAGATGAAACAGGAAGGGAGGCTGATCAAGTTGAAAGCCTGGCTCTCGGCCTCAGGAGCGTTTTTCGGGACTAGAGTGCTGGGTGATTCTTGTTGAGCATCTCTGGGGAGTAGCTTCCCGGCAACTCCCGAAGCGTTGACTAACCAGTGTCGCGCATATAGGCAGCGCAAACTGGAAATAACATAGGCTTTAAAGATCCGACCGATGATAGAAATCGGACTGGGTCGCTCGTGCACAATTGCCCATATCTCAGTTATAGGTAGGATCATCGCGGAGGCAGTGGTTGACAGCCATACGCTGGCTAGCAATCTAGATCCCGATATATGAACTGCGTTTCATCTCAGGAATTAGTCTGCTTAGCTGGTAGAGCGTGGATAGTCGCTCGCTCCAGTGAATTGCTTGTTGGGACATCTCGCAAACGTATTGGTAGTCATGACGTAGACGTGACGCGCTAATTGGACGTATTTCAATTCTTATTGAGCTTATGAGGGCCGTGCGAATTAAGCACTTGTGCAGGTATCGCATGTAAAATTACAAAAATGAATTAAATTGGTTTCGCTGCGATTTGCCATGTTCCACAGTTTTGTTGCTGTTGAATGGGGGAGGGTAGTGATCTATAGCTGCTACTTTTCCCCCAACATTAGCTCTGCTGAGTTTTCTCACGGCTTGTCTGAGTTCGAGGAGAGCGTATCCAGATGCTTGAGCAAGCCAATTTTTGGCGATTTCAATGCTCGATCCTATTTGTAACAGAGAGAGTAGCGATCTCAGAGGGAATTTATTGGCAGAGTGAACTGATATGAGATTGTGTTTACTCAAAGAGGATTATGTCCCATCCTTCTGACGCAGGAAAGTTTTGTGTGAACATCTCCTGGATCACTCCTAACGTAGCAAGACATATCAGTGACTTGCGTGTGGCAGTAGAGATGGTGTTCTTATTAGACCATCGATACATTTTTATGAATTACTATGATCGGGCGAATGTCTGGAAAATATTTTTCTAGATGGTCGATAGAGAGAACTAATGAAGACTTGCTGGAGGCCGGTTTTGCCTAAAAGCCTGGACTCCGCCGCTGGAGGAATGCACCTGTGATGAATACGCGATGTTGATTGATGGAGCGCTGAGGGAGATTTTGAACTTCTCTGTGCCGAGGAGATCTGCCTTTGGCAGACCTTCGGCATATTGGTGGAATGAAGAGATTTCGGAACTCCGTGCCCTATCAATCGGTGTCGTAGGCGCCTTACGCGCATTCGCAGGCAGACTGATAGGGAATGCGAGCTCTGGATAGAGCTAAAAGAGATTAGAAGGAGCTTAAGAAAGATTATATAGCGCTCCAAGGCTCGCTTATGGAGGGAATTATTAGAGACTATTGACTCGGATCCTTGAGGCATACCTTATAGCATAATGAAGGATAAACTCCCAAACTTTGTTCTTGATGAAAACTCCGGAAATTGTTGCCGAAATCGCGGGGATTTTGTTCCTAACGGTTGATGAGAGAGAGCGCGCCTCATTCGGGTGGGAGGATGACCTTGCTGAAACCGGTGGAGAAGTTATTAAAGTGTGTTCAAAGATACCCTCGTAAGACGCCCAGTCCAGACGGGATCGTCGGATGGATATTAAAGATGGCGGCGCGATCACTCGCTGAATTGTGTTCATCATATTTCTTGAGGAAGGCCATTTCAAGGCCTGGAAGATCGCGAGACTGCTCCTTAAGAAACCGAATAAGTCCCCCCCCCTCATATAGGCCTATCTGTCTGTTGAGTGAGACGGGCAAATTGTTCGAAAGAGTCTGATGTCACCGTTTGCAGTAGCATCTGGAATTGGTTGATGGGATATCGGAATAACCAATATGGCTTCCGTACTAGTTGATCAATGACGCTATTTGGCGACTGAGGGAATAGGTGGATAACAGCCTGTGGGATGAGAGGGAAGTGATATTGGCGGTATCCTTGGACATTGCTAATACCTTTAACTCCCTTCCATGATCTGCTCTATTTTGAAGGTCTCGGAATACCTCAGGCGGGTCGGAGATTACCTATCGGACAGATATTTCGTGTACGTCGAAGATTTCCTCACCAACGGCTTGTGGTATTCCACAGAGTTCGGTCTTAGGACCGACTCTGTAGAATGTAGGATACGACTCGGTGTTGCGGTTGGGGCTGCTCCACTTTATGTTATGCCGACAATATTTTAATGATGGCGAGAGACCTGACGTTGGCCCTCCTGCGGAGTGGGAGTGACCAGATGGTGATTAGGGCTATTGGACGTCTGGGGTTAAAGTCTGTTGGTAAGACGGAGGCCGTAGTGTTTACGAGATATGACGTACTAGAGACTTCTCTTCGGGTGGGGGAGGCAGACGGTGATTTCCATGGGATTTATCTAGAAATATCTTGTCGAGGTAGACCTTCCGGAATCATTTCCGTTTCCTCTTCTCTAAGAATTGAAGGACCGCGGCCTTGGGTAGGCCGACGACCAATATTGGTGAAAGCACGTGTTTACGCGGCGGTGGTGATGTCGGTCGTCCAGTGCTCCTATCTGGACGCAAACCGTTACAGGTGACTGCAATCTTTGCCGTAAGATAATTTGCGATCGATTCTCTCAGACGCACTTACCTGCGTAGACGATTGATTGTGCAAAGGGATGGGCAGTTAATACCTTAGGTATTAACCTTAGGCTCAGTCTCTTTTGAGAGAGATGGAACAGCGTCGCTTTGTGGCGACAACATCTGCTGAGGCTTCCTCCGGAGGCGCCTGGTGCCACGGTGAGAGACGCCCTCGCCGAGCACATGAGTATTTAGGTAGAGCGAACATGGAGGCTTCACATGACCCAAATTTTAACGGGTCATGGGTGCTTTGAGACCTATTTATACAAAATAGAGCGATCAGGCTCTCCGGTGTGTGCATATTGTAGATCATCAGTGGACACTGCTATGCATACGCTTTTGTTTTATCCATCCCTCGAGCGTTATGTGCGCTGGATCTAGATTTATTAGACAGGTCTTACAGCGCAATAATGGGGGCTCTGGATTCTTTTCACTGCTGGACTGCTCTTATTGTGCGCTGGATTTCTGTGAATCGGTGATGAGGAGGAAAGAGACAGCCGAACGTGAACATCAAGCTCTAGAAAGACGCTCCATTTTCGCCTTTTTGGATTCGGACGAATAAGCATGTGTATATAGTATACAGATATATTTAGATTAGATTGGGTTGTATACATATTTATACATATTTTATACATATGTTTATACATATTTAAATTAGATTAGGTAATTCTGTTACTGGACAATTGGGAGCTAGACTCCTTAAATGCACCCTGACGAAATACCGGATAAGCGGTTCCGAGATGCATTCATCTAGTCTGGCGGTAGTGCTACATACAAGGAGAATTTTTTTTCATTTGGATAGGTTCTCCTCAGAGCACCCCGAATGATGGTCATAGTGAAGATTTTTCTCCTCCTCTGCAAACAAAAAAATGATACATAGTTACGTTGTTATATATCCATCACGTCAATCGCAATGTTGTCATTTGCAACCGGATCAATTGCAACGTGGTCAATCGCAACATGGTCAAGTGGAACAATAATCAAATGCAACGTGATCAAATAGGCGCTTTATGATCACTATTATAGTAATCGAATATATATACTCGTCATCATCACCACCGCCGCCACCATCGCCACCACTATCACCACCATCACTGTTATTATCATTATTAACGTTATTGTCAAGCGTTTGTCGCACGTATATGAAGAATAGCAATTCTCAAATATTTGATTACAGCATTCAATTCATACGATCCATCGTCTTATCAGTATCGAAGTAGAATTTATTGTTCGCGGAAATAATATTCGGTATCGCATTGTACAATCGTTCACAGAAAGGTTGTAACATTTTTTTTTGCTCACTGAGCGATTAATTTTTATTCATAGATTCACAATAAAAACTAATCGCTCGGTAAATAGATTGCATTCTGAAATCCATAAAAAAATGTTCTTATCATATTAATCGCCAATTTTATATTGAGAAACATGTTATCGTAATACGTTTTATTGTAATCGCGGATTTTTTTAGTAGTTTCCGCTGCTATATCTCGAACGAATTGTTTTGTTAGATCTTTGTTGATATTAATCAAATCATCAATTAGGTCAGAATTTTTCGGCGTAATTACGGTGATCATATCCGAGTAAATTTGGAAGGCAAATTTTTAATACTGGAATGATAAGAATTATTTAACACATATTGTATTTTATTTAAACAGGTCTTTCAATCTGCTGAAATAGTTTCTGAAACAATTTCTTTAATGATGATTTTAAATCGATTAATTCTTGTGATTAGGCCATTGGCCCGGGATGACGCAACTCCAACGTGTCGATGTTTAATCGATTGTTTGTTGACAAAAGATTTGATTTCAGCAAAGGTGAAAGCAGTGCTTTTGTCAGTAACTATCTCGTTCGGTGGACCGAAAATATCGAAGAGATTTTGAGATATAAATTGACTTTTTGAGCCATGTAAAACGCGCGAATAAATTCACGATCATCAAAACATGGCGATATCCATCGTTATCTGAAGTGGATCGAAATGATCGATGTGAAGTATTTTAAAAAGATCCTTTGCGAGAGGAGCTATCTGCATTTCGTCTTCGCAAATATGAGAAAAAAAAATTGGTCATCAGACACACCAAACAATTTTCAATATGGTCAGCAACTTTTTTTCTCATTAGAGGGAACCAATGTATTTGAAATTCCCTGTTGCTTTTTTGATGCTACAATGTGCCATGTCATCGTAATATACTCGAATAATATTTATTGTCATCGATTCAGGTATAATGAATTGAGAGCGATTACCCTTTCTGTAAACTAGACCGTCGGTTAATTGGAATTTATCGTTACCGATAACTCCAATTCGTGAGCGATTGTTTTAATATGCGCATCTTGCAGTTGTCTTCACATTCGAGCTTTTATTCGAGAAGAAGAGAAGAGCATGAAGATAATTTACGGCACAACTCAGCGCGACATGAGTCATGTGTTCGCTAGCTTTGAGCTTTACATTAAAGATATAATTTTGCAGGGCTAAAGTCCATCTAGCTATTCTCGGGTTGAAGTTCGCTTTGTTAAAGGCGTATGAGTGCATTACAATCGATTATCACCATGAAATTTAACCTGTATATATATACAAGTATATATATGAAAACGTTCGATGCTCTAACGATTGCGAGCATTTCTAGCTCAAAACTATAATAATTACGCTCCGCTTTATTTGACTAAAAAACGCAATAGATTTCCAGTTCTCATTGGACTATTTCTGTATATCGTCTAATCCTCGAGCATTTGTATCCGTGTACAATTGCGTGTCTGCTCTCGGCAGAATAAAGGCTCAGTATTGGATATAAAGTTAATTCTCTTTTCAAATCATCAAAAGTATTTATACAATGTTCATTAAAATCGAAAGTAACTAACTTGCGTAATAATTCGAAGACGTTAATCTTAACGGAAAAATCTTTAATAATTTTCTAAAGTAGTTGGCTAAGCCCAAAATCTTTATAGTTTTAGAACATTACGGATGCGGAAATTGACTAATTGCATCGGTATGACGAGAGCTAATTATAATTCTATTACATGAAATCATATAGCTAAGATATTCTATCGCTTTTCGGAAGAATTTACACTTTGCTAAATTTAATTCGAAATTATGTTGTTTCAATGTTATCATAACATCATGCAGTTTCTAAATTCGTTTCGACCATATCCGAGGCGATTATAATGTTATCGATGTAAACTATCGCGTTCTCGATAAATGGTTGTAATATGTTTACGAGTCTTTTCTGGAATTCGGCTAGTGATTCTCGAATATCTAAATGGCAAAAGAGTGAACTCAACCGCTGCAAATGAAAAGATTTCGTGCTCTGTTCTTCCACCTTGTTCTGATGAAATCACTCGTAAATCAAGAAGGGTAAACATTTTTTTCCTAATAGCGCAATACAATCACCAGAAAAGGATATTTTTGCTTAACTACATGCTGATTAAGCGGACACAAATCAACGCATAACCGAATATTCTCGTTTTTCTTTTTCACAAGTACAATCCGCGGCGAATTATTAGGTGTACAACTTTGCTTTCGCCGTTTTTTTT
>NW_012130091.1:1068348-1075837 GCF_000143395.1 Atta cephalotes
TACGGCGGGTGGGGTAGGACTTTCCATTTCAACGTTTCCAAGTATGTCTTGACCACTTTCGTAACATGGGGTCGAGCATTGTCATGCTGCAAAATCACTTTATCGTGTCTCTCTTGTATTGCGACTGTTTGTCTTTCAATGCTCGGCTCAAACGCATCAATTGCGTTCGATACCGATCGCCTGTGATTGTTTCAGTCGGTTTTAACAGTTCATAATACACTACGCCGAGCTGGTCCCACCAAATACAGAGCATGACCTTGGACGTCAAAATCACCGTTCTTGAAGCGTTGAAACCACTCACGACGTTCTTTCACTAATAGCGGCCTCACCATATGTATTTGAGAGCATTCAATGAGCCTCAGCCGCAGATTTCTTTATATTGAAGCAAAAAATTAAAACCTCCCGCAAATGACGAGAATTTGGCTCGTAAACTGACATTTTCAATCGAGAATAACTTTATGATGCAGACACAAATCGACTAATGTTTCTATGGAGTTATGTTGACAGATGCCCAAGTTTATTGTATGACGTCTATGATCTATTTATTTCGACCACCACTTACCGCTAAAACCATCTAGGAAAACGGCGGAAGCAAAGTTGTACACCTAATATATATATATGTATATATATATATATATATCTATTGGAGAATAAAATATGTATGTACGCATTCAAGTATTGAGCGACAAAATAAACATATAGATGATCAAGATTAGATTATTTTCTTCTCGCGAAATTTTTATTTATACATATGTATAGTATTATTGTAGAAATAAACGGCTATAAATGTATCCTTGCAATATTATGTCTTTATACTAGGTTTCAAGGTATTAATAGATGCTTTTTTATGACACTTTTAACGATGTGTCGACTTGAATTGAAACGGTTAACTTTGATAAATAAAATGTTTATATTTATATAATTTATATAATTTATATAATATATAGAAGTTAATGCGAATAGTATAATATTTTTTGTAAATTTAAGATATGTAAAATTATTCTTGTAATTACAATATAATTTATTATGCATATAATCCATCAATTAAAAATATAAATTATTCATTTATCAGTATTTAATTTAAGTTGATTTACCTTGTTACGTCTAGAGAACTCTCACGATTCTTTTTTTCGAAAATCATTATGAGAACCGAATTAAAATTCACGAGAGAAGACTCCAGAAGTAATAATATTTTCTCTTTTAGTAAAGAACCTAGAGTATCTATTCTTTTATCATATCATTAGGTATAACTGTCATTCAAGGGAAAAAAGAAAACGACGCATGAGCACTGTAAAAATGTTAAAATCTCCTCTTTAAACGTTAAAGGGCTAATAAGTGTATCTATTAGAGGAATGCTGCTGGCCAAGATATTTTCTAACGATCAAAGTTGTGGTCCACTTAACGTTTTAGGGGCCAATTCTGTAACTCTTACAGAAACATCAAATAAACCAGTCATGTTAATACTACAAATGTTCTGTAGTGTTTTTTAAGGGTTCGATTCTGTAATTCTTACGAGTCTTAGTTGTTGATCATTATGCAGTTTTTTTACTCTACATAATATCTCCGCAATGTCATCAACGACTGTCATTAAGAGTTACAAAATCGATCCCTTAAACGCTATATCATTTGTAGCACTAACATTACTGGTCCATTTGATGTTTCGAAACGCTCCCAGCATTTCCAGCAACTTTGATTATCAATACGTCATTGTTTTTGATTCCACTTCGCTCCAACTGCCTCACCTCAGGAGGTAGATTGATTGGAGCGTAGTAGTTCACGTATTAACTGTAGTATTCGGGACAGTAATGGACCAATCCAAGCATAGCGTTTGGAACATAGCATTTTCAGCATTTGCAAGAAGCAAATGGACTGCAGCCCAAGTCGTGGATCGTCCCATGGATCCGGAATCTACGATAGTAAAATCGAGAAGTGACATGCGACACTTGAGAGAGAGAGAGAGAGATATTCGTTTATCCCGCGCCGATATTGCACGTGTATATAAAGCTCTAGATATATCGAAGTAGCACAATCCTTTTATCTGAACTGAAATGCCGACAACTTTCCTATTAATTATTTCGACCATCATTTTCGATCAATTTGTCTATAATAAGTTCTTAGTATTATTGGTGTATGATATAATAAGTAAAAAATGGAAGACTTTTGCGCTACTTTGATATATCTAGAGCTTTAAAGGGATATTCCAGTCTAAAAGAACCGATTTTTTTCTTACATATTTCGCAAGTATTTGGCATAGAAAATATGTCTGCGAAAGGAATTAGCTTGATTCATAAAATTAACAAAGTTATAGCATCTGCCAGGAATCAGCCTTCGGTTTGTTTTCAACGCTTGGGCCATGCGGGCGCACAATTAAGCATTGTTAAATAATTGTAATCGATATTTTCATTTCGGCTAAAGTCAGAAAATCGTTATTCTTAGGTGCCCAGTTGCACCAACGTTACTTTGATTTTAAGCGAGGCATAAAACTCTTCCTGTCTCTGTCTTTTTTTGGCTTTGAAATGAAAGATAGAGTTTTAAGTCTCGCTTAATGTCAAAATAACATTGGTGCTGGGCCTTAGAAGTGTACATTTGGAGTGGGATCTTTCTAAAGAGTTTATCTAACAACCAAGTTTGATCTTCCTGTGAAGGAGCATTTGTTTTCTCGGCTTAGTGTGGCTTTGAACATTGAGGCGAGCGAACGCAAATTGTTGATTTACACGTAAAATATTAATAATGGATAAAAAAAGGTGAAAAATTTAACCGAGTTCATACATATTATTCTAATTTTCAAAGTTATAAGTAATGTAAATGGCTATTGGTCAGCAAGCGGAGATGTACACAAATTTCCGGAAATGAAGCTCGTGTCACTCGATCGGAGCGGCGCTCTACTGACTTTGTTAGAGAAGAGAAAGCAAGTTGTAGGGAAGTAAGAGGACTTTTGCAACATTTTTACGAGGAAGAGGAAGATATCCTATTTGATCTCGAAGCTGATTGATAAGTAAAATTATTTCTATATAATCAGTACAAAAAATTTGAAATACGTTTTTCTTGAAATCACATTTTTTTCAAATTGGCTGTCATGATATCTCGAAAACCAGTTGACCAATTGAGTCGGATATATGCATCTTCAGCACATACGAGGTTCAAAAAAAAAGGTGACTTTTTATTTTTCTAAAAAAGTATTTATTTATTCATCACTATCTATTTTGTCCCCTTCAAAGTAATCTCCCTCAGATATTATACACTTGTGCCAGCGCTTTTTCCAATCCTCGAAACACTTCTGATATGCGTTTTTTGGTATGGCCTTGAGCTCTTCCAGCGATGTGGTCTTTATCTCCTCAATCGTGGCAAATCTCCGTCCTTTCATTTCAAAGTCCTTTCAAAAGTCAAGTGCGATGAATACGGTGGCTGAGGTATGATTACGGTGTTGTTTTTGGCCAAAAAATCACGAACAAGCAACGACGTGTGAGCTGGCATTATCGTGGTGCAATATCCATGGTGCAATATCCTGGTTGTTCCACAATTCCAGGCGTTTTTTTCGTATTGCTTCACGCAAACAGCATATAACTTCAAGGTAATATCCTTATTGACCGTACGACCTTGTGGCAAGAACTCACGATGCACCGCGCCATTGTAATCGAAGAAAACAGTGAGCAAAACCTTCACATTTGATCTAACTTGGCGTGCTTTTTTCGGTCTTGGCTCTTCTGGCCGCTTTCCATTGGGATGATTGGGCTTTGGTTTCGACGTCATAACCATATACCCATGTTTCGTCACCAGTTATGACCTTTTTGAGCAAATTTGGATCATCGTTGACGTCATTCAACAGCTCCTGAGCGATGCTCATGCGACAGTTCTTTTGGTCAAAATTTAGTAATTTCGGAACAAACTTCGCTGTCACACGTTTCATGCCCAAAACATCCGAAAAAATTGGATGGCATGAGTCAACCGATATTCTCAGCAACTTCTCTAATAGTAATTCGACGATTCTCCATAACAATTTTCTTCACTTCTTCAATGTTTTCATCGATTGTTGACGTGCTGGGGCGTCCAGGGCGGGCATCGTCATTAACATCTTCTCGGCCTTCTGTAAAAAGCTTGTACCACTTATAAACATTTTTTTTGCTCAAAGTAGATTCGCCAAATGCCGCAGTCAACATTTTAAGTACGTTAGAGCACTTCATTTTATTTTTCACACAAAATTTAATACAGATTTTTTGATCCATTTTTTTCGATAGCAAAAAATCGCCAAGCACACCAAACACGTCTAACCTTTATATCTGTGAAAAACAAATTAAACATGCAAAACAGCTGATAATCTCAACATATATTGGGGACATGTATATCAATATAATAAAAAAAAATTCGAAAATCGAATGTATTATACATAGCCCGCGAAATTTGAAGTCACCTTTTTTTTTAACACACCTCGTATATGGCTATAATCCCTATCTATATCCCTATATATATCATGATCAAGTTGAAATATTTTTTTGTAACTTTTATAACTATTTCAGTAAAAAAATGACAAAAATTTAATTTTTAACATGACGTTATTTTTTTAATTTTCAGTATTTTTTTGTTTTGATACTTGCTACAGCCAAACTTATAGTAATTAAAAATTTCTTTGGTTTTTTTTGTTTGACATGAGCAGAGGAGCTGAAATCGTGGCAGCCATAGACTTATTTTTTTCATCACTTTGTTTAATGTTTTATACAGCGCATACTGATAATTACTTTTTAATTTAAAAAATTTTGAAATATATTTCAAACATGTATAAATATATAGAAAAAAAACTCGTTATAAAAAACTATATATTAAAACTATATATTAAACTATATATTTTTTAAAAATAGCATACAAATTTGGCTTTTAGATTAGAATGTTCCCTTAAGTCCTCAGTCCTCGCGCATCAAGCTGTTGACGGCGGACATTCGAAGTCTTTAGTTATTAAAGTCGGACTTTAGAAATTAATATCTCAATTGCGAAAATTGGGAAATGCGGTCAAGAACTAAGCTAAGAAATGATAATAATGTCATAACAATTTATTCGTTATCGAATGTGTTTTTATTAAAAATCTTTTCTCTCTTAAAAATGTTTTTATTAAAAATAATATTTATTAAAAATAATAACAAAAAGAGATTGAAGAGAAATGAAATTATATACTCCCGGAAAAAAATGTTCTATAAAATTATATAAAAATATATATAATTTTATATAATTGTATAAAAATGCATATTTTATATATAATTATATTCAAAGTGCAAAACTTTTTGTAGTACCATAAATACAATATCTAAAGTTTCCAACTCTGTTGATTGTACCCCTTTTTTTCAGCAGGACAATCTTCACTATTGGAGATAGAATTTTAAATAAATTAAGCTCTTTTATTAGAGTTCATAAGGATAAGTTAGACAAATTTCAGAATCAAAATGTTGTATACAAGATTAATTGTGAAGATTGCTCAGCGTCCTATTATGGAGCAGATGAAGAGACAATTGAAGACGCGCATTAATGAACATAAAAGCAACATATAATATAGGACTCCTCTAGATTCCTCTCGCTCTGTAATCGCTAAACATTTTTTATTCTGATTCATAATTATAAATTTGATTGAGAAGAAGCATCAATTTTAGGTATTGAAGCTAATTATAATAACAAAAGAATGATTTTTCTGAGTTATACATCAAGAAACAGAATAAAAGTATTAAAAAAAATCTCAAAAAGAATATCTAGATGAGTCCTACAATTATTTATGAAAACACATTGAACACACATCCAAGGAAAGTAAATAGGTATTCACCTTGATTTTATTTCTCGCTCATAATGTTTATAAGCCAAGTTGGTCATTTTAACATTTGCGTTCAATCGAATCAGACGTTTTAATATAAATGTTCGGGGAGCACAAATTCTTGCATAATACATAACAATACACGTAATGCATGAGAAAATATATCAATCAAAGTCCTTTGTTTTCTTCCTTTTCACTAAATGAAGAACTCTGATTAATTGGATTTCTCATGTCTTATGCGTTATGCAAGATCTGTGATCCCCGCTTAACGATGTTCTATTTTATATGTAACTTTAACTATTAAGTTCAATTGTACAAGTTTTATTATAATGACCTCCTTTTATATGTAAGTCTTAATCATATAATAATTCTTTAAAATAATCTGTAACATTGACAAATATTTTAATAAGATCAGCTCTATTTTGTTATATTTCGTTTTAATGATACTTATAATAATTTCTGTTTTGATTATATTTTGACTATAGGTGTCTATTAAATGACAATTACATCATATAGGAATGCATCCTGTTTTTAATTTCTTTTCTGACTCTGAATTGAAGAATATTATCGAAAAAATGTCTTCCATACATTTGCATTAAAAGCAAGGATTCAAAGATCGGAGGGACAAATTTCTTCTTGAAGAATTTACAACCTATAATGTTCTTTTACAACGAATTTTTCAATTATTAAAAACGTAATATTATCTTTCTTTTATATTGTTTATTTGGAAGATTTATTATTTACTGAAAAAAAAAAGTGTGTCCCGAAGTGTGTGTCCCGAAACGTTCATTTATTTCTGCATGTTCTTCGTATAATAAAAGAAATTTTGTTAATAACTTTGTTAATAACTTTTGCTCGATTACAAACCGTTTCTTTATATTATCGCTTTATAAAAAATGAGATTTTGAACATTATATATAACTGTATATTAAACTTCCAAGGATAAAAAAAAAATTTTTTTTAATCGAAAGTTTTCATTTCGTGCCAAAAGAATATCCCTAAATTTTTATCAAAAAATATTAAGATTTGGAAGTCGCTAATGAATGATTTTTCAATCAAAGTTTCGATTTTCCTTAATATATATTTAATTTGATGCAAAAATGATTTAATCTGGATTTCAAATGTGGTATATTTTTTTAATCGCTGAATATGAATCGCTGCAATAGTTCATTAACCTTATAATATATTCCTATGAAATATAGCCCGATTAATGTGAAAAAATGACCAAATTTTGAATTCAAAGTCGATTTTAGTAAGATCCCAAGCGTTCAAATAAGTCATTACTCCCATCAAATTGTAGGTCTATTCATCCAACAAGATCTATTTGGAATTTTCCCGAGATTGTTGAGAGAAAAATGTTTTGTATTTGTTATAACTATAATTACTATATTACTATAATTACGATTATTACTGCTAAAATAATAATAATAATAATTATATATATAGTTCTAGCAACAAATGTATAGTTGGCAACTTAAAATGACTATAATTATAATTATTATAACCATAAAATAATTGAAATTACCATAAATCTTATACATCTTTATATCTATTCCCAACTATCAAAATAATAATAATCCAAAATGTAAATGTAACAATAATGTAAATGTAACAATAATGTAAATATGTAAATTTAACTATAAATATATATATATATATATATAAGTTAAAATAACATATATATACATATATATGTATACT
>NW_012130091.1:1075857-1091347 GCF_000143395.1 Atta cephalotes
TTTTCCAGACGTTGCTCTGACTATCACTTGTTTCGATCAATGGCACACGGCCTGGCTGACCAGCACTTCCGGTCTTATGAAGAAGTAAAAAATTGGATCGATTCGTGGATAGCCTCAAAAGATGACCACTTTTTTCGACGCGGGATTCGTACGCTATCCGAAAGATGGGAGAAAGTAGTGGCCAGCGACATACTTTGAATCATAAATGTATAACCAGTTTTTTACAATAAAGCCTCGAATTTCGAAAAAACGGCGGAAGCAAAGTTGTACGCCTAATATTTATTTTATATTTTAGTTTATTTAATATAAATTCAAATAATAAGGGTGTGTAAGCTTAAATCCGCTGTTTGCTCATAGGTGGCTCATTAGTGAGCGTACAAAGCTATCCTGGGCACACATCACACTTTTTTTTATGTATTTGACATCTGTCAACATTAACTAGTGCATCATCAGCAAGTTCATACAACAACATACATTTTTTCTTTTGTAATCATGTCTAGTTTTTTGCTAAAAGAAAAGCATATACGGGAAGCTTTGCTTTTCTGTTTCAATTTGAAGAAATCGGCTGCCGAATCGCATCGAATGCTTGTGGAGGCCTATGGCAACATAATGCTTCATCGGAAACAACGTGCAGAGATTTCGCCGGTTCAATGACGACAATTTTAACCTGAGTGACAAGAAGCGTGAAAATCCCAGGAAAGTTGAGGACTGTCAATTGCAGGCTCTTTTGGACGAGGACGATACCCAATCGCAAAAATGCTTGCCGAACAATTGGGTGTTTCTCAAGCAGCCATTTCCATGCGGCTACATGCCATGGGGAAAGTTCAAAAGATCGAAAAATGAGTGCCGCATGAACTGAACGATAGACAGATGGAGCGATGCCAAATTCTTGCCAGACAAAAAAGAAATTCGTTCCTGCATCAGGTATTGTGACAGGCGATGAAAAGTGGATCTATTTTCAGAATCTTAAACGCAAGAAATCTTGGGTTGATCCCGCCCAACCATCAACATCTTCCTCAAGACCAAATCGCTTCGAATGGAAGACGATGCTGTGCGTTTGGTGGAATCAGGAGGGTGTCATCTACTACGAGCTGTTAAAACCTGGTGAAACTGTTAATGCTCACCGCTACCACCAACAACTGATCAAAATGCACCGTGCTCTGCGTGAAAAAAGGCCGCATTATCGGAAAAGACATGACAAGCTGATTTTCCTCCACGACAACGCACCATCGCACACGTCAACAATGATCCAAAACTACTTGGACACACTCAACTGGGAAGTGCTACCTCATCCCGCTTAGTCACCAGACCTGGCACCTTCTGACTATCACCTGTTTTCTTCGATGGGTCATGCGCTCGCTGAGCGGCACTTCGATTTTTATGAAGGCGTCCGAAAATGGCTTGATGAGTTTGCCTCGAAAGATGAGGAATTTTTTTGGCGTGGTATACACAAATTGCCCGAAAGATGGAAAAAATGTATAGTTAGCGAGGGCAAGTACTTTGAATAAATTTGTTTTTGCTTCCTAGGAAAAAAAATGTGTTTTTCTGACTAAAAAACAGCTTATACTTATAGATTTAAGCTTATACAGCTGGTATATAACATTTTTTATATTATATATATTATTTAAATTTATATATTTAAAATTTTTTAGTTTGAAATTTAATATTTTTTTTTAATTATTGGGAGTACAAATTAGTTCGGTTCGTTTCCCTAAAGATGGCTCTAACTGTTGTGAATCGTTCATAGTGACAGCTGATTTTGGCGGTTTCAGAGAAGTTAAACAAATAATCTGCTAATAATATTTAGTTTATATTGCTTTTTTCATACAAAAATCTTGATTTTTACTGTGTTTGAAATGTCGATTTTTGTGTTAACCAAGCAGCATTTGTGGGAGGTTTTGATTTTCTGCTTTAATTGGAAGAAAAGTGCGGCTGAAGCCCATCGAATGCTTGTCGAAGTTTATTTAACACTGCTCCAACTGATAAATCATGTAGGGAATGGTTTCGACGTTTCAAGGATGGAGATTTCAGCGTTGAAGACAAGCCTCGCCCTGGACAGCCAAAAAAATTCGAAGACAAAGAATTAGGCATTATTCGAAGAAGATCAGAGTCAAACGCAAGAGGAGCTTGTAGAATCATTGGGGTAACTCAACAAGCTCTTTCTGTACGATTGAGAGCCATGATTCAAAAACAAGGAAATTGGGTACCTTATGAATTGAAACCGAGAGACAGTGAAAGGCGATTTTTCACTTGCGAACAGCTGATTCAAAGACAACAGAGAAAAGATTTTTTTACATCGGATTGTGACTGGAGATGAGAAGTGGATATTCTACGACAACCTCAAGAAGAAAAAATACTACGCTAAACACGATCAATCATTTCTATCGACCTCAACATCAACACTACGGCCGAACATTCATGATTCGAAGATCATGCTCTGTATCTGATGGGACCAAAAGGATCTTGTTTACTATGAGATGCTGAAACCTGGCAATTCCATTACTGGCGATTGGTATCGGCTACAATTGATTCGTTTAAGCCATGCATTGCGAGAAAAACTGCCGAGCAAAGACATGATAAAGTTATTCTTCTTTATGACGCTCGGCCTTATGTCGCTAAAGTCGTAAAAAAATATTTGGAAACGCTCAAATGGGATGTTTTACCGCACCCGCCGTATTCTCTGAACATTGCTCCTTCTGATTATTGATTGTTCCGAAGGATGCAGCAAGTCACCGGTTCACTTCTTTCGCAGAAATCGAAAATTGGCTCCAAAATTGAATCGCCTCCAAAGACGAGTCATTTTTTCGAGATGGAATTCGAGAATTGCCTGAGAGATGGGAAAAAGTAATAAGCAGCGATGGACAATACTTTAATTGATCTGTTCATTCATTTTGTTTTGAAATAAATGCATTTTTGAACGGACCGAACTAATTTGTACTCCTAATATAATATATTAAATTAAAATAAAATATTTTCTTATATTTTATTTTAACATTATAATTAACTTATTTATTTATTAATTTCTTAATGTTAGAAATTATTAAATTTCTTAAATAAATTTACAATTTATTACTTTAATCAGACATAACATTTTTTTAAATGTAACACTAACTTACTACTTTTATATTTTTTAATAATTTTTCAATTATTTTATTTTCAATTATTTTATTTTCCATTTAAACTATAATTTCCAATTCTCAACCTAAAATTTTATTTGCATAAAACAATAATTATTTTATTTATTATTTTTAAATATCTAATCTAAATAACACACATAACCTTATTTCCCTTAACACATATAATTTTTTTTTCAATATATTATGAACAAAGAATTATTTTCTATTAATCATAAAGATATTGGAATTCTTATTTTATCTTAGCTATTTGATCCGGATTACTTGATTCATCTATAAGAATACTTATCCGATTAGAATTAAGATCCTGTGGTAACCTAATTAATAATGATCAAGTTTATAATTCTTTAGTTACTAATCATGCATTTATTATAATTTTTTTTACAATTATACTTTTTATAATTGGAGGATTTGGAAATTTTTTAATGCCCCTAATACTAGGCTCACCAGATATAGCCTATCCTCGAATAAATAATATAAGATTTTGATTTTTATCTTCTTCTTTAACTCTCCTCATTTTAAAAAGCTTCATATATTCAGGAACTGAAGCAGAATGAACCCTCTACCTCCTTCTAACATCTAACACATAACATATATTTCAGAGGTCCTTCAGTTGACTATTTTTTCTCTTCACATTGCTGGTGTATCTTCCATTCTAGGCGCAATCAATTTTATCTCTAATTTTAAATATACATCTAATAAATTGCATCCTTAGATAAAATTTCCCTCTTAATTTGATCAATCCTCATTACAGCTATTATATATTATTACTTCTATTTCTTCTTGTCCTTGCCGGAGCCATTACTATATTAACAGATCGAAATTTAAACATCTCTTTTTTTACCCCTCCGGAGGGAGAGATCCTATTCTTTACCAACATTTATTTTGATTTTTTGGCCATCCTGAAGTTTATATTTTAATTCTTCTAGGATTTGAACTAATATCCCATATTATAAAAGAAAGAGGTAAAAAAGAAACCTTCGAAATTTTAGGAATAATTTATTTACATAATTGCTATCGAATTATTAGATTTTATTGTCTGAGCTCATATATTTACCATTGGACTCGATGTAGACACCCGAGCTAAATTAAAGAGCTCTGTTATTACAATATTCTATTACATTCCTGCGCTTATTATTTCGGATTATACTAGATTTTATCATATGATAATTTACGTCTCTCTTACAATATTATAATACATTGTCTTTTCGATATTTACTCAGTTTTGTTACAAATATACATATACTATATACATTATATACATATACTTTATTATTTTTGGTAACCTATCAATTCTACTATCAATTCTTTTATATAGTATTGAATATTAAATAATAATATTAATAGATCTTGATTTTAAAACATTCAGATATTTTAAAATTTTCTTTAATTATATTACTACGTCTACATTATTGCGTTATATAATTATTGCGTTATATAATTATATATAATAATAAATATTTATATAATAATAAATATTTACTATTCCAGTTATATCAGATTGGAGATAAATTATTTTATTATATTTATTTAATGTATTTAAGCTAAATCTTTCTATAATGCTCAATTATTATAGCCCATTGTTAACTATTAAATAAATATATGTAATTTATACATATTTTCACACATACTGTCATTTCATATTCCGTCATTATTATTGAACTTATTTAATATAATAATTATTAGATGTAATAAAAAGAAATCCATTATTTTTCCATTCAATTCCATTCAAAAATAATGAATTTCTTTTTACTACACCTAATATTTCACCTTATAGTATTCACCTATTTTAATTTAATAAATTTTTAATAAATTATATCGAAAGCGATACTCCTTTCCTCTTAATCATTTTCTTGATTAGTGACATCTATCATTTCGATAAATTAAAAGTTGCCACTTTGTCAATCAACCTAATATTATTTTAACTTTCATGTTTCATGACTATTATGTTAACATCGAGTCAATATTAATTAAATTAAGCTTCAATTATTATTTTATATATATAGAAGAGGCTCCGTAAATTTCGGATTCATTTTCGTCATTTCTAACTAAATATAACATTGTGTCCTAATTCAAATTTGTCCGTGCTACTTCACGCTAGCTCAGTGTCCTCCAAGACGTAACAATGGACAAATTTAAGACGGCAAAGCGGCTAGATATACTTATCGAGCGATTAAATATTGATTGGTTAGATCTATAAGTAATAATCAATTATACTCGGCGAGGCTAGCCGTTTTGTCAACTTGAATGCGCGCAATGTATTGCGATTCTATGCTCTAAAATCTCAGAGTAGTCTTTATGAGGATGATATCCCATGTAATGGATTGTGCGTAAGCGGATTCGCGTATCGCCAATCATATAGCGTTTTCAGCCCAACCGAGTTTGCATTTGCGTTAACTTGAATTGAAGTAATGGTATTTCGTGCTCTCCTGTTGATAGAGCGTGTAATGTCAACCAATAGCGAAGCATTTTCTAACCCAAGTTCAAGTTGGTGCAAACCCGGTTGGGCCGAAAACACTAATAAAAATTTGCGAAATTTGCAACCAGATCTAAGAGAATGATTCTGTGATTGGCGATACGCGAATTCGCTTACGAATGATTCGCTGCATGGGACATCACTCTGAGGCACATATGCCGTATTGCGTATTGTGTAACCAATTAGTAATCAATAAAACACAAAACCACAATAGCGGACCGCTTCTGATTAATTACGCGATAATATTGATGTTAAAACTGGCCAATCATAGCTATTCCTCTGAAGAATAGAATGATTGTGATTGACCAGTTTCATAACATCACATGTTACTTCGGCGTAAAGGTGCCATTTTATGCTGACGTTCGACGCTTATTTTTGGTGTCAAAAGACGTCACGTGACCATGCTGCTTGATGCTAACGTCAAAGAAGAATTGAATTTGTTTATCTATTATGACCGCAGCACAGACTCTTGCATAGTGCATAAGGGAATCAGTCAATGAAAATTCTTCTTTTCCATGAAATGAGAGGAAAAGAAAGATTCTAATTAATTGATTCGCTTATGCACTATGCATTATGCAAAAATCTATACTGTGGCTTTTAGCGTCGTCACTGGATTTGTGTTTATCTTAATTCTCGAGCTGTATTATTTCGATTAATCTCGATTCAAAATAAAAAATAGACTTTGATGTACGTAATTAATTTTTACAAATTTTATATCTTCTAAATTTTGCGATCTTCAATAATATCATACAAACCAAATAATATATTTCAAAAATACATATGTTATAATCTCAATTTTATCAGGAAAGATTATAATTAGCTAAAATATGAAATAACAATACTAACAAATTAAAAATAATTTAGAAATATTTGTAGCATTAAATTTAATATTTATTTTTCAGGATTAATCCCTCAATCTCATACAAACGTGCGGATTGTGTGAAATAATTTGCGAACAAGCAAATACCGCGAATCATGCTTATTTAAAAGATTATACACAATACATAATTGAACCTGATACATTATATTTTTATCTTATATTAGGTAAATTAACTCCTATAATTGTTATATATAATATTAAAAGATAGACGTTTTATTATTTAATATATATTTTTATTTATTACATGTTATTATTTAATATCTTACAGATAATGGAATGACTATAATAAAAGCAGAGTACCAAGAATAAACAAAAAAAAATAGTAACAATCACATAAGAAAAATATATAGATAATAAACTTGATAATTATATCAAAATAATGAAAACTTTTTTTATTATTTCTAATGTATTTAAGCTTTGTATTTAGATTTTGTTACGTCCATATATTATCTGAATATTATCTGAACAAAATTCTTGTGAGAAATGAAGAAATTCAGATGAAGACTTAAAAGGAAAACTTAATCATGATGATGAAGAAATTCTCATTTAAGAAGTCCAGTTACGAGAACCTTTTTGAAATTATAAACTTTCATTACCACTACGCAACATAAAAATTACAAAAAATTTATTTTGCAAGAAGTAGCAAATACTTTAAATGGGGAAAATTACAACCAATATAGCTAAAATAAAATTTAAAAGCTTACATATATATATATACCAATGAATAATTAGATCAGAAACATCAGTGAATCTGCTCAAAAAAACAATGGAAACAAATGGCCTCATTACGACTTATAGAATTTTTATGAGATTCTTGCTTGTTGAAAATGTAAGAATTATATATTTTATTGTATATAAATGTCAAAAATATTATATTCGATACAATCTGTAATGATAATTTTAATATTTATAGCATCATGAGTAATATTGATTTTGAAGATAATGTTGAAAGCATTGAATCAAATATGTATTGATTGAACATAAAATATATTCTCTACTGTACAAATATTAAAACTATAAATATAAAAGAACATTACCAATTTTCTATACTATTAATGAATATTAGAACAGTAATGTAACTTATTGTTCATAATATTTACTTTTTTTATAGTGGACTTTGCAAGAAAAGAAAAAAAAGTAATTCTGCCAAGGCAATAAAATTGCAAACGCATTGTGCAATGATAATGATATACCTATTAATCTTTCGCCTAGTTCCAGATGAAATCAATGCGTTTTTGTCAATGTTAGGGTGCCAGCTGTGAGAATTGGCTTTCGCAAACGGCGAAAGATAATGAAAAGTTTTTAGATATAATATACAATGCTTTGAACGCACATGCATAATTTTTATTTATTATATTATATATTGTTTTGTTTACATTATATGTTGTTTTTCATTAATTATCAATGTTATTATAAATACACTGAATTTATAAATTAAAGTTTATAATATTAACATTGATCAAATTACCATGGTACTTGAGGATCTCTAATTGCTATTATATATTATCGCTTCAAAAAAGAAGTTGTCGTTCAAAATTCGACGCTGTAATTCTTTTCATGGATTTCAGTTGTTGCTGGCAACAATTATGATCACGTGATTCTTTAGACGCTAAAAAACGAACGGTGCATGAAAAGGACTCTTAAAGCATACCATAATTGTAGGTGCCGCTTTATAGAATTCCACTGAGAACTTGTTTTAAAGTAGCGAATTTGTGAGTAGTACATGTTTTACATCGCCGTATTTCGTGATTTTGACAGATTTCCTAACCTCAATAGTCATTAATTTTTAAAATTTAATATCTCGGTTTGGCATAGAGTGCCGAACACTTTTTGGTAATTATACAGTTTAGTATAATTATCTTAAAAATCATTAAAATTAGGTTTATTCAATGCATTTTTGCATGAAATGAAAGAATCTGGTAAAAAAAAGCATCACTCTGCCCTGTGATCGGAGGTATTAAAGTTGATAACTATTGAGGAAATCTGTCAGAGACAAAATGAAGGTAATTCTTTAGAAGAGCTATCTTCAATTTCGATGAAATTAGACTCATTCGATGCATTTTTACGTAAAATGAAAGAATCTAGTAGCCCAAGACTGTTCTGCGAAGCGAGATATTGAGCATTAAAGTTGACTAAAGTATTACTACGTAACGCGATTATTAATTTGTCATGACAATGGAGTGTATAGATTAATGCTTATTGGTTCATGACGACTACGCTGCTCCGAACAAAAATAAAAATAACACATTCTAACTCGCTTGGGGCCTAACAACTAGAAGTTGCAACCTAGACAGTAAAAAGACCGCTCTAAAAAGACTTCTCATACTCCACTGTCTTCATGGGTTAGAAATATTCCAAGTGAACCTGTCTAGGCTGCAACTTCTAAGCGATTAGGCCCTAAAGCTCGTGTTTAGATTCCCATTCTCCGGATGTTCTCCGGATGTCATGTCTTGTTTAACGTTCGATATATAACAAGGACAGTGATACCTGGGTGGTATTCTAGATAAGAATCTATACTTAACCTAGTGGGTAGGATGTTTTTCTTTTGTTCGTGGCAGTGTGGTCGCCTTGAACCAATAAGCACTCTATATACTCCACTGTCTACACAACAGATTAATAATCTGTCAACAGATTAAACAGATGAAACAGAATAAAGTGTTACGCAGTAACATTTTAGTCAACTTTAATCAACTTTAACGCTCAATATCTCGGCTCACAGGGCAGCGCTTTTTTTGCCAGATTCTTTTGTTTCGATCAAAAACGCGTCGAATAAACTTAATTTCACCGAAATCGAAGTTCTTCTGAAGAATTATCCTCATTTTGCCTCTGTAATAGATTTCCTAATCTTAATAGTTATTAACTTTAACGCTTAATATTGAGAATCTTTCAGAAATCAGGGCTTTTTTTTGCCAGATTCTTTTATTTCATGCATCGAATAAGTTTAATTATATTGATTTTTGAGGTGATTATGCTAAATTATACAATTACCCTTTTTTCTTTATTTTTACTCAAAAACTCATTGATTTAATGTATTTTTAACAAAATTTAAGGTTCAAAATTGATCAGGTTCTTCTTAACCTTATATGCCGCAGAATCTGGCTTGAAAAATTGAGTCTTTGGAAATATAAGATGTTCAAAAAGTATATCTTGCTTTGTCAAGACTTCCTCAGTATAGCTGAGCCTTTCATTGACAGTAACATCTTGAATCAGCTGAAATGTAATTATGCACATGAAATTGATTCAAAACGTAAATTGAGCCAGACAAAGGACCTCAAAAAGTTTATCAGATTACTGGAAAAACGAAATATTATGAGTTACAGTAATATAGAGCCATTATGGTATATATCAAAAAGATATATTCACAAGTCTGATTTAGAAAGCAAATTGCAAGGTTATGAAAGCTGGCTGGAGACTGTGTCATCATTACCTTTATGTAATATATATCAAAGTGAAGGTAAATATTTTTTAAATTAATTTTTTTGATATTTTAGAATATAAAAAATATTTATAAGATAACAAAACAGTTATAGGAGTTTCGTTAAATATACAACATTATGCAAAGTTAATTTGAGAATTCTTAAATAATATAGTTAAGAATAAGATCATGTAAATAAGTATAAAAATTATAAACTTCAAAAACATGCAATTTTACTAATATTCTTAGAGCAACATGATTTCTCTTTATTATATAGTGAAACTTTCATAACTTCTACTACGAGGCTGTGAGAAGTTAGAGATTCACTCCATTCATACATTAGGGGCGGAGCATTAAAAAGAAATAGTATATATTACATATAGTGAGAACGTTTGCACAGATGCCAATGCAACATAATCTATTTTAAGAGGATGCTAAAGCCATCTGTATTGTCCACATTTTCACTCGGTGAAAAATATCTGAATTGGATTTATGGATTGCAAAATTGTTATTATAAAATTAAAGTAGTACACAAACCTCAAGTACACAGGACCTCAGCTGCATTGGATTTTATGAGAAAATCGAAAAAAAGTTAAAAAATTCACTTTTGGCTCGTAGAGCTGTCACCTCAGGTATATTTGCTTGATGTAAGAGTTTTAGAGGCCTGTTCTACAATAGAGATGTAAGAGGTAAACCATAAGGAATTAACTAATCATAATCGATTATTCTTCTCACACTTAACTGTGATTGGCCAATTTCTTACGGCTTACGACTTGCGACTCTAGAACAGGCAATAAAATCCATATCTTAAAAATAAGCATGCAACTGAAGTCACATTACTGGAACAAACGATACCGAGTTTGTAGAATTAAGATTGAAAATCTAGAAGAAAAGTTTTTTCACTAAGAGGAAAATACGTGTACCTATATGGATGCTTTGCGAAGATTAGGAATGTCAACAAAGCGGAAATTCCGTAGCAGTAGGTCTTGCAATAGATGATGGCATATGTTAGTTAAGGACAGATATATGCGATTAAAACAGAACGATATATAATAAAGATAATCGGTTTAGCAGCCCCTTAAGTGTTAAGGAACTTGATCGATTGATAGTACAGACTTTTTTAATTCCAAATTAAAATTTATTTTAATTTCAATAATAGTGGTGACATCTTTGATTCATTTCTTGCATTATATTAAATATGGGAAAAAGTTCGTGACGTTTTTTAGATGTAACGGGAAAAACGCCACGAACTTTTTCCCACACCTAATATAATATATATCGTTCTGTTTTACTCAAACGCATAGTTGGAGTAAAGCAGGGAGCACAGACTCTTGCATAATGCAACACATAAGACATAAGAAAATGAAATCAAAGTGCTTTATTTCCTTCCTTTTAATAAAAGTAAAAGTAAAATAAAAGATTCTGGTTGGTTGATTTTCTTATGCCTCATGTTCTATGCGTTATGTATAAATCTGTGCTTCCTGCTTAAGGGTATATTCACACAACTTGTATGACCACATAAACGTATGCATAAAGAAAATTCAATCGCATTTTTCTTATAAAGACATAAATAAAATGTGATAGGATAATTTTCTTTATGCATTTATGCGGCTATGCAAGTTTGTATGGATATACTCTAAGACGAAGAGCATACTCTTATATATCGCATAACATGTAATGTTTAAGAAATTCCAACCAATCAGAGTTCTTTATTTCATGGGAAGAAAAGAAATGAAGAACGATTAGTATATTTTCTTATATATTACGTGTTATATGTTATGCAAGAATTTGTGCTCCCTGCTTAAGACAGAATAATAGTTATTATATATTATATAATATAATATAAGAAATAAATTAAAGATGTGAATCTTAGTTCTACAAACTCGATATCGTTCGTTCCAGTAATATGACTTCAGCTGCACGCTTATTTTTAAGATATGGACTCTTATATCAAACAAATATACCTGAGATGACAGCTGTACGAGTCAAAAGTAAGTGAATTTTTTAATTTTTTTTCAATTTTCTCATGAAATCCAGTAAGATCCTATTTATGTGTACTTTAATTTATGTAATAATACTTTGCAATCTAATCCATAAATCCAATTTGGAGATTTTTCACCGAATGGAAATGATAGTAAAACAGGCAGCTTTGGCTCCTTTTAACACTGAAAATTTTTATACATCACAAAAAAATTTTTATACGTCACATGATGGAAGGATTACATGGTGTGTTCAGTTTATAAGCGTCTCTCTCTAAAATTAGCACTCTATCGTTTTTCTACTTCTCGTTCCATAAGGCCTATAACCACAATATAAGTATATACACGAGCGTCGGCACCTTTGATGTAGTGGGTCCCAAGTCTCTCGTCGCCATGTTGTGAGTTGGAAAGGCGCTTTTATAAATTCGAGTTTTTATAAAACTACAAAATGATTTTCTAAAAAAAAACATAATTTGGTCATGTCATGAAAATTGCTTATAGTGAGTATATTTTTAAATCAGAATTATATAATAATATAATGTTAACGAATTCATTATATAAAAATAATATTCACATTAATAATAATAATAATATTATTAAACAATAAGTAAATTAAAAATAATAATTGATTAAATACTATATGAAAATTATAATTGAATAATTATGTATGAAAAAGTAATATATGGCATGAAAATTGTAATTAAATGTGAAGTTGTAATTGAATATATACATACGCACGCACGCACGCACACACGCACGCACGCACACACATGCATACTTTATAAGAGAATACTTTATTGTATACAAATATAGCAGTCTACATAATATAGCGTTTCCGAAAAAATTTGATTTAATTTTTTTAATAAAATTTAATTTTATTAACACTTTGTCATACTTTTCTTTTACAAATTAAAAAAAAATTAAGCTTTGTACGAACGACGTATCATGGTTCTCAGCCGTAATACTCATGTTTGGCCCGATTTCCTTACCATGAGGATCACACAATATTGTAGGCGAAAAGGATAATTATATTTTATGGAAAGAAAATACAGCTAAGCTAAATAAGCTAACCTAATCTAACCTAACCTAACCTAATCTAACTTGCAATTTCAACTTACTGAAGGCAGCCATATTCCTGATTGGAAATCAACGCATGCGCACTAAAAATTGGAACACATAAAAAGTTCAGTGTCCATACTGTACGTATTTATATTGTGCTACAACTATAAAACGTAAACATGGAACAGTATTCATAATCCGTTTTTATTTTAAAAACATTTTAAATATAATGTCTTAAGATGTTAATACAGTCCTACGGATTTACTTATGACATCTTAGATTGACATCTTAAGACAGTCGTAGGATCTGAGCACAAGAATTGATGCAACTGATGAACTGAGCAAAGAATAATATTTATTTATTTTTAGAGACTTAAGTTGTAGACGTAAATAATGCACAAGCTTCGGCATATGACTATTTGCCGTCTCTTTTAGGGCTGCCGTAGACAAAATTTCTGTAACAATAACCTTAAGACGTAAACTTAAGCCGATGAATCAATCAGGATGCTTTAGATCTACAAATAGCAGTAAACTTATTCATAAGGTGAGTTTCAACCAGTTAAATTTATTTTTTTGTGAGATTAAAGATAAATTTACTGTTATTTCCATTTCTATTAGATTACGTAATCTAAAACAATATCTTGATTGATTCATCGGCTTAAGTTTACATTTTACGCATACTGTTACGAAATTTTGTTGAAGGGCAGTCCTTAGAGACACAGTAATAAGTTGTACGTCATACGTGAAAGCTTGTGTGTTATTTACGTCTACAACTTAAGTTTAAGTAAATATTACAACAATTCTTGTGCCTTAAATGTAATAGCATTTTCTCTTGGCTGCACTATCGCTCATCAGTGCAACACTCAGACAGTGTAGCGTGTTTCTTTGGCTATAGTGCAAATTTTATGCACGAAGTGCATACCAACTTCATGACGCGAAACAAATCGATATTCATAGTCGATTCTTACATTTAAGAATGTCTTAAATCAATCTTAAGATATTGTAAGTCAATCCGAGGATTGTAGATACATCTTAAGACATTATATTTAAGATAGTTTTAAAATAAAAACAGACTATGAATGCCGCCCCATGTTTCGCAGTTGATAAACTGCGCACTTAGAGACGATGCAAAGTAAGCATGGTTTGGCCAAACTTTGGGAGCACACCATGGCTGTGATTCGATTCACGCTCACACGCTTAAAAATTATTTCATTGTTGTTTATCAAACAACAAGGAAGACAAGCGATGCTCATGAGCGTGTCAGCATGAATTGGACTACGGCTGTAATCTTTCCACCATGCTACGTCATGTATGTATATGAAAGGAGAAATGAAATTATAGAGTACTAAAGTTAGGAAAGTTTCACTGCAGATACATTAAAATAACTTGATAATACATTGAAATAATTATAAAATAATTTGATAAGCACTAATAAATTATATCTGTCTACAACAGTTTTAATATCATTACTAGCATCAGAATCTATTTGCTCAGAATATGCAGAATATGCAGAATATGCATGCAATTCTATGTTATCTCAATTGTTAATAGAAAACTCAACTAAACCATTCAGTAATAGTTCACAAACATTATATTGTAATTCTGAGCAAAAGGAACAATATAATCTTTATAAAAGAAGAAAATTACAAGAAGCAGGTATTTTTAAAATCTTCAATTATAATTTTTTTTTTCTTTATTCGTAATGTGTTTATATGGCCTAATCATCAAATATATCAAACAATCGAAAAAGAAACCTGATAAATTTTTTATCACACTCTGTGTGCATGTATGTACAGCGTGCGCGTCCATACACACAACAAAAGTATAAACACATATATATATATATATACGTGGTCGTTTGATAAGTTTGGTAAAATTTCCATGAAATGGCGCTACAATCCATTTGATGACGCGACATCTCGAAAGATCCACTCTTCGAACCTCTTCAGGCCAAATTTCAGCCAGAAAGGACGTATAGTTCACATTTGGTAGTCATTTGAAGTAGGCTGTCTCAAAGTCTATAAAATACTCATTGACGGCGATAATGATTTCGTCATTTGACGAGAATTTCTTCCCATCGAGCCAAATTTTTAAGTTTGGGAACAGAAAGAAGTCACACGGGACCAAATCCGGAGAATATATCCCCATAGGGTGGATGAGGAATCAATTCATAGTCCAATTCGTAGTTTTGTCATTGCAACAGTCAACTTGTGGGATGGTGCGTTGTCTTGATGGAAGAGCACTTTTTTGCGCGCCAATCTCGCTTCAAATGACTTCCAAACGTGAACTATGCGTCCTTTCTGGCTGAAATTTGGCCTGAAAGGGTTCGAAGAGTGGATCTTTCGAGATGTCACGTCATCAAATGGATTGTAGCGCCATTTCATGGAAATTTACCAAACTTATCAAACGTATATATATATATATATATATATATATATATATATATATATTTTAAGTAGTATAACTACAAATACAAAGACAGACTAGGTCGATCATGGCGAGATGTGGCTAGACATTTAGGTATTACAGAATGTGAATCGATGCTATA
>NW_012130091.1:1091982-1106581 GCF_000143395.1 Atta cephalotes
TAACGTAGTACGTACTACTAAAGTAAAATAATTAACCTTACTTATAGTTATAGTAGAGAAGAACTATAGTAGTACATATATATAATAATAATAATATATATATATATATATATATATTGTGTGTGTGTGTGTGTGTGTGTGTGTGTGTGTGTGTGTGTGTGTGTGTACACTTAGCATGTAATACTAAGCACATATGCTTAGATAGACACCTAAAATATATACTCAGATTGAACTTGATGAAATAATGTTTACAGATTTTAAAAATTTATATATTGCAATCCGACACTGAGCAATGGGCCATAAATCTAATACGTGCCTTAGAAAAGGGAAGACGGAGAGATATTAAAGAACTTATGGAGGAATTGATATTAAAAAATAAGAATATATGATATCAATACAAGATTTTTCAATGTGTGTTATATTAGAGCTAATATATATATTTCCTTTTCTGAATTGATGCTTTAATTTATCCTGTTTTCCAATCAAATATGACATAATTTAACAATGAACAAATTTGATAGTATATAATAGATAATTTAATGTACAAAGACGTTATATAACTAATATAAATAAAAGTATGAAAGCATATGTTACTACTTTTTTATATTTATAAAAAATTCTTGAATTGTAACTACTATACATAAATATTAAATGAGATTACAAGGATTTATTTGTCGAAAAATGAGGTTGCACAATTACATTTAAGAATATAAATTTATTCAAATCATATAGTCAATTAGTCACAAAAATAAGCAGCCCACGTGCGTATCTCATCAATCGTAGTGAACTATGTGTATTCTATATTTCTTAATCTGAATCTTTATATTAATAATATATCCATCTATTTCATATTTTAATGTGATTTATTAATTTTAATTTAATTTATTATTATAGAAACGTAACTACAACAATATAACATGCTTTTGAAAACAAAATTTTTATTTTTTTTTTAACATAATGCAAAGATATATTTTCACACAATTTTATTATCTGATTTTTTTCATATTATCATATTTGAATGAACAACTTAAGGGTGATATCATGAATTTTTAGTGAAATTTAAAGTGTATAAGTATTTTTCGTTTGACTCCCAGCTTTCACCATAGTATCTTTATGTACTTGATATCCCATAGTTGTTTTAGATGTAATCCTTAATCTTTCCTTGAGTTTCCGGCTAAAATCATAAATTATTATACTAGTAAGCTTGAAAAGTCAGAGATAAGAAATCAAAGTAGTTTGACATCTTACCCAATTTCCATAACACTATCTGCACAATCTGCATTCGATGTCCAGACACCAAGTTTGTCTCCTTTTGGCCTGACATTTACTACAGCTCCACAAACGTCATCAGAATATTCATTGAAGGCTTCCCCAATCATACACAATAGAATTTCTAACCAAAAATTATCTAGATCCGTAGTTCTTTGCTTTTTGTCTAGATTTATTAGCCATCGTCCACCACATTTGTTCTGATCATCCTCCCACATAGGCCGAATTCCTTGCTTAAACATGCTATAATCACAACCTTGTCTTAACTCAGAGGCTGTCTTTATATGGTTGTACAAGCTGCACATAAAAAAAAGATTTTCCTTTGCTATAATTCATATTTTACATTTTGCAAATCTCTGGAATATTTATGGAGAAAAAATCCAGTTACCTCCAGAAATCTTCAGCTGTATCAAAGCTCGTTATTTCCCGCTGGCTTTCTTCCCATGTTTTGGTCCTATCAGGCTCGTAATACCATAGAGTCCAGGTGTTTTGCAATGGATGTTTGATTAAGTATTCAGGTGGAAACTCGCCAGGACTCGCTACTTCCGTATTCTGCTTTCGATCGATTTCCTAGAAAGAATTATGTCACTGTTTACCCGATATCAAAAGGAATCACCTTAGAATCGCATTCAGACGCATCGATTCGGAAATTATGAGCAACCTTATGCATGGTCGCGCTAACCTGTACGATGGTCACAACGGATTGCGTGCGCATCGTTTTGCCGGTTCCACGCCACCCCTCGCAGTCGCCCGCGATATTTCCGGCGATTATTTATAAATGATCGATAGGACTGACGCGACGAGGCACCTTTACCGAACGAAAAAACGCTGCAAACCTCGCGGAACACTTTCTACGAGCAAGAGGGTGAGGGACGCAGAGGGAGAAGGATAATGAAAGAAATGTGAAAGACCGGCAGAAAATTATCGCACGATATTACGCTTTGTTTTCGTCGCGATCTGCGTCATGTGGACGAAATTGGCGTTCCTGTATGATTCGATCCATCATCAACATACCTCGATTTCTTCTGAAATACTCGTAGCCATGTTACTTGATGTTACTTGCTATACACGACGCTTGCTAACTCGCTCCGTTGAAGCCGCGCGAATAGCAGCGAGACATTTGACAGTATTGTTGCAACTTTAAAAATTTAATCACCAGATTTCTAGTTCCAAATCAACTTCTATTAGAGAGAGAATTAAATAGCGTTTTCGATTCGAGCAGATTTGCTCTCATTTGGGTTGGATAATAAGTCTGTTTGAGTTGCATGAAATCCCCAAATATTTTTGCACTTAAAATGAGATAGATATATATTTATCTTTGAAAAAAGAGAAAGCGAAGATGCTGAGTGCAAAAAGTGCAAGCAACGCGAACAGACCTAATGTTTCTACTATTGGTTGACGTTATTCCATCAATAGAAGAGCATACAACGTTATTAATCCAACCTAAGTTGGCACAAATTCGTTCGGCTTGAATACGCTAAAAGGAATGAGAAAATGAGAAAATCATTTTCATGATAAGAAGAAAACGGGTTTATACGACGATTTCGAGGATCAAAATAAGTCCATCTTCTTCTTCAAGCATTTATATTAATCGTAACTGTATGCCGTAATCTGATCTACAATAAAGTTTTAAGTCTTAAGCCGTAAGAAATGGAACGAATTATAGTCGATTATTCTTCTCGATTCGACTATAATTATTAATTTCTTACAACTTAAAGCTTAAAACACCTATTATAGATCCGGGGTAAAAATTTATCTTCGAGTATTCCCTTCTTATTGTACAATGTAACAAGAGAGGAATACTCGACTAGATTAGTCTTCTTACATTATGGCATACAGCATACAATTACGACCAATATAAACGTTCCCTTAGAAAGAGACACTGTTCAACTACACACTCATCGACATATTGGACGCAGCACAGACTCTTGCATAACGCATAATGCATAATGCATAAAGGAATCAACCAATCGAAATTCTTCTTTTCCATAAAAGAAAGATTCTGATTAGTTGATTTGCTTATGCACTATGCGTTATGCGTTATGCAAAAGTCTATACTGCGATCAATAGAATGGACTATGACGATGATGAGAGTAGAACCAGTAGAGTGAGAGGCCCATTTTGAAATTTGGGAAAAATATTTAAACATTTGGAAAATAGTATATTTTTCTTGTAATAAACAAATTTTATCATGCGTCAAGTTAGCAAATAGCAATTTTATTTAATGTGTTTTATGTTTTATGGAGAAACATATATGTAGATGCATATGTATATAATAATCTTTAAATGAATAAACGTACATATTATAAATTAACGCAAATTGCTTTCATGCCTAGAAAAAATACTTAAATATTTGTTAAATATATGTATATAATACCTCTTGACATATATGTATGTATAAAACTTATCCATCTTTACTGAAAAATAAAAATAAAGAATAAATATTAATATTTTTCTTCTTGAAGTGTATTTAAATGATAATAATATTTACAAATTAAAAAAATAACACATGCTGACAATTTTTTTCTTCATTGTATATTTTTATATTCAAAGTTTATTATTCCGAATACTCCAATGTTAGACTACGTTTTCAAATTTCATTCAGTACAATAAATATAGAAAGCTATAAGCCATAAGAAATTGACCAATCACAGTTGAAAATGAAGAAAATTAGTCGAATATAATTAAGTTTATGATTAGTTGATTTCATACTACACATAATTTCTTATTATGCATAGTCCGGGCTTAATTGGTTAATTTTTGACGATTTTAGGTTTACTATATTCATTGTACTACACCTACTACACCCGGGTTTTGTTTGTTTCGTAATATGTAAATCTATTGAATTATCAAATAGTGACTTTTCCTAAATGAAAATAATAATGAAGATGTCTTTCCCAAATGATTTCTATTGATTCATTCATAAAACACATTAAATAAAATCTGTCTGCTAACTTAACGCATAATAAAATTTGTTAATTAGAAGAAAAATACATTTCTTAAATTTTTAAATGCTTTTCTCGAATTTTCCCAAACGATTCCCAAATTAAATAGACATAAATAAATTAAAAATATTCAATTTGTCTGTTATCTTGTCAGTGATGTTGTGTTTCGACAGCTGTGTCGAAAATATTTTTTTTAATTACAAGGTTGATACTGTAATTAACATAGCTATTCCTTAAGAGATCAGCTAACATTGTAGTTTTCATTTACTAACAAATTATCCTACATTAGTTGCAAGCAGATCGCAAGTTTGTTGCGACAGGCAATATGAAGTGTTAATTTCAAAATGCAAGCTTCAGATTGGCTGTTGCAATAAATTTGCGACCGGCTTGCAACTAATGTAGAACCAGCTTTATGCATTTTATGTGCGAAGTTCTTTATGCCTTATGCATTTCATGTGGGAAGCTTTTTAATTACAGCGCTACCAATCTTGTAACTGAAAAGAATATTTTTGACACAGTTATCGGAACACAGCCATAGTTTTATGTGACTCCCTTAGGATGCCATCCCATGTATATGGAACGACGGAATGGATTTCTTACTAGAAATTAATTCATTAGCATTCTGTTCCGTAAAGTCGTAATCACACTACAGGCTTTCGACTCTGAGGATTCGAACTCATGCAACGGAATAGCGAAATGCGAAACGAGAACAAAATCAATCACGAGCATTTCGCAGTTTTCGTTACTCGGTTTCAAATCGCTTCATCTTCATGGAGCGCAATGAGCGTAAGCGGAATCAACAGTATGATGTTTAAATATTGTATTTGTCATTCATTTTTTATTATCATGTATTTAAGTACAGAATTAAATGCATTGAAAATAATGATTAAAGATGTTAAAATTTATGAAATTAATCTTAATGTGATTGTAACCTTTATGAAATAACGATTTATGATTGGTTGCGCAAAGTCCGCTCATTACATATATGCTACATGGGTATCGGGAATTCACATTTCAACGTAACAAAACTGGCAGAATAACAATGTGAGTACAGAGATAAATTATTAAGTAATTATCCAGAAGGCGCTTCTCACCTTCAATTTCAATGAAATTATGTTCATTCGACGCGTTTTTGCATAAAATGAAAGAATCTTGCAATTAAATGTTGTGTCTAGTCCCGCGAAGTGAGATTTAATCATTAAAGTTGACGACTATTTAGGTTAGAAAATCTGTCATAATCACGAAACACTGCGATGCGAGCATGCGCTGCAGTCACCGCGTCACATAATACGGCCATTTTGAGAATGACTGTTTACTGACTGGTTACTAGAAGCATCAGGCTTTCTCGCTAACAACAACCTCTGGCGGAGACACACAATATAGCGGAAAATTTAAATTTAAATTTATCTGGATTTTGATAGCACCTTGTACAAGAAAACGAAAATTCTGGATACAGTCAATATTTACATAAAGAATGAGATATCTCCAAAACGCAAATGATCATTTAGTCCTTGAAATGCAAACGATTGATCATGAGAAGTTCTTCAATTATTTCAGAATAACATCGAAATTATTTAAAGAATTGCATTATAGTTGAACTATGTATATATAAAACAAGAATGTGTCGTATTGAAAAATAAGAATTATTATTAATTTTCTTCTTCAAAGTTGTTAAATTCTCAATCAGCAATAGCAATATCGATATAGTCTGCAATCGACATTTCGTTGATTCCGTTCCGGCCACGATTCCGGTACAGTAGAGAAACTTCTTATGGAACGGAATGCTAGTAAACTCATTTCTACATATTGAATACAAACATTTTAATCAATAAATACCGTTAAATTATTTCTAATTCTCCATTCCGCTTTTTCGCTCAAATTGTACTACATGTAATATTAAGAGATCAAAACAGGCGGAACACGTGGAAACGCAGAAATTTAGTAAAGTTTAATTAATTTTGTCTTTCGCGTTTTCGTGTTTCCGCATTTCCGCGCTTCATGTAATGGCACCCTGTCAGTAAGCGAGTAAAGACAATTAGGACGCGTTCACCTCGATGAAAAAACAGAAAACAGAAAAGTAGTAGTCAATTAGAACTCGCGCTGGTAGTAAGTAGTACAAAAAGCCGAAATTGTAGACTACCAACTAGAGTTCTAATTGGTTACTGCTTTTCCGCTTTCCGCGTTTCTGTCAAGATGTGAATGCGCCCTTACAGAATAGAACCTAGTGCCCCTGGATTTGAGACGAGGAATGCTTTGATATTTTTCTCTGTTGTCATCAATTATAACCTATCATTAACCTGTCAAAGTTCAGATTCTACATCCAAATGTCCCTAGAGTAGCCCCAAGACATTACTCCAGGTTTGTTCACGTCGCATGTTTCAACATGCCCAACTCCAATACGTCATCGGAACCAATATGATATAATTAGATGTTCGCATTAGAGCATACTTCATGGATCAATTAAGAGCTCCATTTGCCTCATCTCAAAAGGTGGACGATGATACAATTGGGGCATGTTATGTACGCATGCGTAATGATTAAAAACTTACTGTATCGACGAAAATATTTCAGATTCATTTTGTATAAAAACGCATTTAATAAATGCGTTTTTGATATAAATATAAAAATATAATATAACAATATAATATACAATATAATATTAATAAAATAAAATAAAAAATAAAATAAATAAAAGTAAAAAAATTTTTTAAATAAAATAAAATAATAATACAATAAAATATAATATAACTTTTATATTTATTAAAAACGCATTTATTTTGTATAAAAGTTTTTCAAATAATCGAGATAACATAAAATATCCGAAACGAAATGAAGCACATGTTCGAATGGTCTCACTAAATTAGGTTAGATGACATGCTCACTTGTTCTAAATTCGTATTACTGAACATTGGAACACATGAATACAACTGCTCCAACCTTACCTGTGATCCAAGTGCTCTCTGAGTTAATTTGGAGCATGCAACGTGAACAAATCTAAGGATATGATAGACTGAGGAAGGAAAACACTAGAACACAAATCCAAATAGCACAGTCAAACACACTTAAGCGGGGAGCATAGATTCTTATATAAGATTCTTATATATAAAACATGAGGCCAAAAAATCAATCAGAGTTCTTTATTTCACGGAAAGAAAAGAAATACGGCATTTGATTGATTTATTTTCTTATGTGTTATGCATTATGCAAGAGTCTGTGCTCTCGGCTTTATGCTAAAATATAAAACATTTATATCGCAATACTCAGATCGTAGCGAGACGAAACACGTTGAATCATGGTGGAAAGAATATAAGGTGAAGTACTCCCGTGAATATGCAGTAAGAGAATGAATTTGAGTAACACTTGATTTGGCTGTTCCAATACCAGCGCTATTATACGTAGGAAAAAGTGCATATTGGAATATTTATTTAATTGATTATTTCTAGTACTGCTATCGTCAATTTGCGCAATGTTTTACCTTATATTTTTTCCATCATGAATCAATTTCTCGAGATTGAGGACAATATCTTTGTCATTATCATTTTCTAACTAAGTTAATAAATACCAGCGTATTATTACGTTTTCATGTAATTTCTTCAAATATTAATAATATTAAACTGTCAGCAGAGGCAGCTTTAAATATCTTATGTATTAATTTAAATTATGAATGATTGGCATAGAAACGAAACTGTTAATACAAATTTAATAATTATTAGTGATATTTTGATTTGCATCGGTATAAATCAATGAGAAATCAAAGCGTAAAATCAAAATTCTGTTTGTTAACTGAAAATTAAGCAGAATCAAAATGATGTCATGACATGACGGAAACATCGATTAGTCAATTTTTGGTCACTTGAGGTCACTTCAATTTTTGTCATTTGTACAACATAATCAGAATTTGACGTTAAAATGACTTATGTTTGCTATCTGGGCTGCTATCTGGCCCTTTTATATCACTAAAAATTTATTCAGAGTTGACGATTTTTAATAGTCTCGTCGGTGTTACGGTACTCTTCATAAAAAAAAATTCCGATATATAACCGATCACAGAAAGGTTACAATACTTTTTTTTTCGAAGTGTTCTTGACTCAATCTTGCTCACAGAGTGATTAAATGTAAACGCTGTTAGTAATATAGAATTTTAACAAAAATGAGGTCCATTTTCGGTGTGGGTCTAGATGATCGCGCTGGCTATTAGCTAGTAGATGTTATGCTAATCCACACGATGGCGCGCTCACCTACACCCGTTCACACCAAAAATGAATATTTATTTTCCTTATTTTTCTCCTCAGTGTACATTACATACAACGTGTCGACATACTGACATAATACTGGATGAAGCATTAGCATCGCAATTATCTTGATAAATCTAAAAAGAGATAAAACGATGTTTGGATAAAGTGTATGGCAATTGCTCATGATTTAATTGCGCGCAGCCAATTACAGCACTTAAAAAAACAAACTAATCCTAAACTCCCTACACAGAAGTCGCTGCGATTGGCAGTGAGCAATTGCAGCGCTCTCGTTTGGGTAATAGCGACCAATAGTAGAAAAAGAGTTTGACCAATAGGACAATAATAGAAAGAGAATTCCGTGCCCAAACATTTATTTTACTTTTTCTAGGCCCGCAAGACGAAAGAGCAAAGATATTTCGTCGCATGCTCCGTCCAATACTATAGATGCGTTCGAGGAGACGCTACAAGCATTATTTGTAGGCATCATTTTATCTTTGTTTTATGTCTAATAAACAATAAAGATAGACTGACAGAAATAATGCTAATAGTGTCTCCGCGAATGCATCACATATGTCGATATATACACGGAAGATCAATTTCGGATCTCAAGAATCGATTTGTCGATTTAATCGAAACTTAAGAATCGATATTCAAAAAATCGAATATCGTAAGTAAAAGAATCGATTTTCTAAAAAATCGATTTTAGATCGAACATATTTAAAAAATTTGTCGCGTTGCATGTTCCAAATTAACCCAGAGAGCACTTGGATCACAGATAAAATGATGGTTGGAGCAGTTGCATTTATGTGCTCCAATGTTCAGTGACACAAACGGATTTAGGATAAGTGAGCATGTCACCTAACTTAATCCATGAGACTATTCGAATGGGTCCGACATGTACCTCGTTTCGTTTCGGGTATTTTGTGTTACCTCGATTATTTGAAAAGCGTTTTTATACAAAATAAATGCGTTTTTAATAAATGTAAAAGTTATAAATTAAAATGTCAAGGTTTTAAAAAACGAGATGTAAATTAATTTAATCACTCTAGACTAATCTTATTTAATTATTCTTGTTAAAATATTATATGGATTAACTATTCTATATAAATTAATGTAAGTGAAAAATAAATTCTCAATATTGAATTAAATATAATAATTTTTTAATCAGAAATGATATTTAATTGTACAAAATATAGTAAAATAGTCGTTGAAGAAATCCTCATTCGGAATGACATTTTATATGAAATTGTTGACTAAGCTGATTCGATAACACAGAAGAACCAGTTAAACATAATTTTACAATTATGGATTTTCAAATTTCTGACTTAATGCTTATTTTGATCCATAATATCTTAACGCAGGAATAACTAAATAAGATTAGCCTAGAGCGATAATTTTTATTATGTATCATATATTATCATATATTAATTCATTGACTTTGGATGGGTTTACATAAACACGTTTTCTTTATTATCACTGATGAAGACTTTGTAAATCAAAACATTTGAAATTTAGCGTTATATGAATGTAATAAAAGACGAATTTTAGTTAACTACATTTAACTACATTTGCTCGTTTTTTTTAAAAAGCCTTGACATTTTAATTTATTGCATTGCATTTACATAAGCCTACTTTTCTATAAAAGTTATATTATATTTTTATATTATATTATATTTTATTATATTAATATTATTTTATTTTATTTTTTAATTTTTCTAATTTCATTTATTTTATTTATTATAATTATTCTTTTTATTTTATTTTATTATTTTATTAATATTATACTATATTGTTATATTATATTTTTATATTTATATCAAAAACGCATTTAGATTTGTTCGTGTTGTACGCTCCAATACATTCACGTTATCGGAACCAATATGATGATTAGATGTTCGCATCACAGAGCATACTCCATGGATTAGAGCATACTCCATGGATCAATTAAGAGTATGCTCCATTTGTCTCACCTCAGAAGGTGATACAATTGGGACATGTTACGCACGCGTAATAGTTGAAAACGTTCTGTATTGAAAAAAATATTTCAGATTCATTTTGTATAAAAACGCATTTAATAAATTTTTTTTATTATCACTGATGAAGACTTTATAAGTCGAAACGTTTGAAATTTATAGCGTTATACGAATATAATAAAAGACGAATTTTATTAGTTAACTACATTTACTTTTTTTTTAAAAAAGCCTTGACATTTTAATTTATAACTTTTTTATTTATTAAAAACGCATTTATTTTGTAAAAATAAAAACGCTTTTCAAATAATCGAGGTAACACAAAATACCTGAAACAAAACGAGGCACATCCGATCCATTCGAGTGGTCTCGGATTATATTAGGACATGTTCACTTGTCTTAAATCCGTTCGTGTCACTGAACATTAGAGCACACGAATGCAACTCCAAACGCCATTGTGATCTTACTTGTGATTCAAGTGCTCTTTGGGATAATTTGGGCATGCGATGCGAATAACCCTTTCGATTCTATCGCTTCTTGGTCGCGTTCGGATTCCCACCTAGGTAACTTCTAGAAACTAGAGTCCACTCTCCTAGCCACCTCCCATCGAATGAAGAATCCAAACGCATTCCAGGGACGCGATTCCGTAAAGTACTCCGCACAATAAAAGGAAGAGGGAACAGAATAAGAATTTGAACCTATCAGATATCATGTATTGTGGAATACACAGTTTCTGATTGAAATTCTTATTCTCTGTTCTCTATTCTTTATTCCTTTTATTTTGCGGAGCCTTTATGTCTTTACTACCGACAGTTGTCGGTGTCGTTGCACAGATATTTTATATGGTGAAAAAGCTGCGCAACGACACCGACAATTGTCGGTAGGAGCACGTGTAAAGATAATTACGGAATCGCTCTCCAGGACCAAGCAAGCCTCTTATTATACAGTGTCCCTAGCGGATTTCGGACAATAAGGGGATCACATTAAACTATAGAAAACCTACTGAGTGCCATAGGTGAGTGAGAGGCAAATAAATGGATGAACTTTCTTTCTTTGTTTACTAAGCCTGATTAGTTGGAGCAGTACTGCTGAATCAACAATAATTAATCAGGTTTAGGCTGGTATTCGATTCTTATTTCAAGATCGTCTTAAGGATTGCCGCAGACAAAATTTCTGTAATCTTAAGACGTGAACTCAAGTCGATGAGCCAATCAGGATACTGCTTTAGATCTACGTACTCTAATCCCGGATATACAATAGATTTTTAAGCCTTAAGCCATAAGGAATGGACGAATCATAATCAATTATTCTTCTTGCATTCGATTGTAATTGATCAATTTCTTACGTCTTAAAGCTTAAAAAACCTATTGTAAATCTGGACTAACGAAAAAAGAAATAGCAGTAAACTTATCCATAAGGCTAATTTCAACCGATTAAAATTTACCTTATTATTGCGAGATTATGGATAAGTTTGTTATTTCCATTTCCGTTAGATACGTAGACCTAAAGCAATATTCTGATTGATTTATTGGCTTAAATTTACGTCTTATAGTCCCTACTGCGGAATTTTGTGTACGGCAGCCCTAAATAATGTCTTAAGATATTAATGCAGCCCTTTAATTAGTTCGTTCGACTTCTTAAGATCGTATTTAAAGACGGTCTTGAATATAAGATCTGACTATGAATGGCCTTAGTAAATAGAGAAAGAACATTTATTCATTTATCTGCCTCTCACTCTACTCATATTTCTACCCCCATCACCGCCATCAATAGTCCATTCTGTATGTCGATGCACCACGTTATGCCTTCCATCATGGACGTAGCCATTCGATATTAAAACTACCAAAGTTAAAATATTAAATATTAAATATTAAATATTAAAGCTATATCAAAATAGCATATTCCTTTGGTCTGAACGAAATGTCGATACCCTTTCTATTGATTATTTCAATCACTATTTGTGACCCAGTCCAATAAGCATTTAGTATTAGGTCGTAGTCCAATAAGCGCTTAATATTAGGTATGAGAAAAAGTTCGTGGCGTTTTTCCCGTTAGATGGCATTAAAAAACGCCACGAACTTTTTCCCATACCTAATATTATTGATATAGGGCATGGTTAGTGTAATACATAGTGTAATACACGGTGTAATAAGAAGGAGGATCAAACTCAAAATCTGAAAGTAGGCTCAAAATATAGTTTCGGAAAACCCACAGAAAATCGAGGCATTGTGATTTTAATACCATCGCGCTTTGCGCGAAAAGTTAAAAGTATTGACTGTCACTTGATCACAGATCACACGTGTATATGTATGTACATACTACATGGGCTGAAAAGTCCCGGGATTTTTCAATACGTGGCGCTACTAGAAAATGAACATGATTCATTTCATCTGTCACTAGTTTATGTATGAAGTTTCATGACATTTCGTTCATTCGTTTACAAGCTACAATCGTTTAAGTGGCGCTACTTTCGCCTTCGTTCTGTACCATCACGATAATGCACTGTCATACACGTCCTTGAAAGCGATGGCCAAATTAGAACAATTACGAATTGGTTGCTCACCCACCGTATTCTCCAGACTTGGCCCTCAGCGACCATTATCTGTTCCCAAACCTCAAGCGGTGGCTCCAGGGAAAGAGCTTCACGAATGAGGAAGTCATCGCGGAAACCAAGGCGTATTTCGAAGGCTTGGACGTTTCGTACAGAAAGAGCATCGAAATGTTGGAAAATCGCTATACCAAGTGTATCGTCCTCGAAGGCAACTATATTGAGGAATAAATATAACTTTGCCCAAAAAACGCTTATTTTCATTAAAATCCCGGAACTTTTCAGCTCATGTAGTATATACCACGGAGTATTTCGCATGCATACGATATACAAACTGGGGCCCTATTCTTGAACAAATATCGTATACGAAAATAGCAATTCCATATTGACCAATCACAATCGAAAAACTATCATTTTCATATGAGAAAATTATTCGTACGTGCTCAAGAATGAGCCTCCTGTTGGAAAATTTTAGTTCACAGTTTTCTCTGACAACGCTCGTCAGTTCGTCCATATTTTTCCGAAACCGTGTTTCGAAACCACTTTTTTCATGACCACACTTTTCATCGGTCACTTGAGTTTGATCTTCTTATTATTTTGTGGTTGATAAATAAAAAATGAAGAACTTATGCGCTACTTTTATATATAGAGTATTTTTTAGTTTGATACTTCAGCTAACTTCAGTTTAGCGACACGATAGACATAGTAGAGAGTGTTTGGATCATAGATAAGATAGCGTCATTGTTCTTGTAAACCGTCATATTTTGAGAGGTTAAAATAATTTGATGCTGATTGATATGATGGAATTGCGTAATGTAGAGACAAATGAAGAAAAATGACAAAATCTGAGTGCATAAAGATAGATATCAAGATCAAAAAAGTAATGATACATTACATGCGATTTTAGTGTGCCCTTTTCCGCACTTTTCCATCACGCCAGTTTTGTGTGTTATGTTCATATGATGCGGAAAAATGATAGTAAATTTAAAACAGTTCAAAAAATTGTTATGAGATTGTAAATATTAATTGTAAATATTAATAAAACCATTAAATACTACAACAGTGATAATTGTTTTTATAATTTAAAAATTATATTTCATTTTAATAAGCAAATTATTAACATGGAGTTAGTGGGTGTTTATGTAATCGAATCTCTAAATCGGATTAAACAGTAGTACTCAATCTGATGACTCTAAATGTCCCTACACCAATCTGGATTACAATCTTTGTTGTCTATGAAATTCTGATTTCGAACTACTATCGTCATATATGTTTCTTTTCTGAAAAGTTAGTTTTTATTCTTATTTATTATTATTATTATTATTATTATTTATTTATCAGAAATTCCAAAATATTTTTGTGGCATTTGTTGCGATTTTTTTCTATTTATTGTTGATTTGATAAGTGTACCCGGAGAGGGTCGATTGTATTTCACTCTGCATTTTTAATAATAGTATGTTAATAACAGTTTTTTAAAATAATAATTTCTATAATAATTCTATAATATTTATAAAAATATAATATATATATAAATAAAAAATATATGAATATAAATATATTATCACAAAAATTATATAAATATAAAAATTATTATTAAAAAAAATATATATATATACATATATATATGTATAT
>NW_012130091.1:1111197-1112474 GCF_000143395.1 Atta cephalotes
TTTATATTATATATATATATATATATATACAGGGTGCATCACTAAAATTCAGACAAATTTCAATTTAAATTTTCTGCTATATTGTGTCTCCGACAGAGGTTGTTATTGGCATCCGAGAAAGCCTGATGCTTCTAATAAACAGTCATATTCTCAAAATGGCCCCGATCATCGAAGGGCTTCGCGTTGGGCGCTCAGCATCGGAAATAATTCGATTCTTTGATATCCGACATCAACTGTTTATGATGTTGTGGCAAAATATACGGCTTTAAAACAATCCAACGTAGAAGTATGCCAACGAGGAATAGTCACTCGAAAGAACGCGAGGATCTTCGCAGTCGTTGAAAGGGTTCAAGCACTGATTTCGGATGACTTATCATTGCGAAAATTAGCATCGATTGTTGATGTAAGCGAACCAACAATGCTAAGAAGGTCCTTCGACACAAATCGTATACATTGAAGATACGACAGATACTCTCTGAGGCTGGACAAGCCAAGTTGCTCGCCTCGACTCCCATTCTGGCCTTTCAACAGCCCAAATTTAAATCTCTTTGTCTACTACGTACGGAGTGTAGTTGAAAGGATCACAAATAAATCTCGGCATCCCAACGTCATTAAGAATCGCTTCGATGTCGATTACGTATCATTTCTGACTGGATATATAATACCAGGTGTACAAATACGAAATAACGATTTTTTTCCCAAAAAAAACACGTTAAATTCGGAAGAATGATAAAAAGAAATTTATTCAAAGTATGCTCCATTGCTAGTTACACATTTTTCTCATCTTTCGGGCAATTTGTGGATACCACGGCAGTAAAAATCTTCCTCTTTTGTCGCGAACCATTCATCAAGCCATTTTTTCACATCTTCGTATTTTTTGGGCGCTTTTCCTTGTCTGCAACATCTCCAATTTTGAAACGCTGAAATCATCGTTCACACGTTTTTTGTAATGGAGCATGTTCATCATAAGCTTCTCCAAGTAATCGGTATGATTCCGCAGCAGTTTTCTTCAAATGAAAACAAAATGCTGCCGCGAATGCTCCTTATTTGATACAAATTTCGTCATATTAAACAACACAGCAACACAATACTATGCAAACACTTTTCAATCAAATCACTTTGCGCATTTGACACTTATTGATGGTATAATAAAATAGCGTATAATGTTAAATCTTTGTACTTCACATTGCGTTGGTGCATCATCTGTTTCTCAAATCGTCATTTCATATTTGTACACCTGGTATATATATATATATATATATATATATATATATATA
>NW_012130091.1:1116428-1143803 GCF_000143395.1 Atta cephalotes
AGAATATGGCAGATAGGTAGAACTTCCTAATTGAGTGTTTCTAAGTAGGTTTTGACCGGCGCCGCAACATGTGGTCGAGCATTATCATGCAGGAGAATAATTTTGTCATGCCTGGAGTAGTAGTAGGCGCATTTTTCCTTGAGTGCTCGGCTCAATCTCATCAATTGTATTCGGTAGAGAGCCCCCAGTAATGGTCTCGTTCGATTTAAGCAACTCATAATACACGACACCAAGCTGATCTCACCAAATACACAACATGAGTTTTTTCCATGAATATTCGGCTGTCGATGTTGTCGCATGGCCAGATGGTCCCCATGATTTCCTCTTCTTTGGGTTATCATAGTGGATCCATTTTTCATCACCAGTGACTATACTGATGCAAAAAACTCTTTCGTTTATGCCTGGCAAGCAGCATTTCACATGTGAAAAATCGGCGTTCAACGTTTCTTGGCTTCAGTTCATGGAACCAAATTCTCTTGCTTTTGAATCATTCCCAATGATTTCAAACGATATGAAATTGTTTGTTGAGTCACTCCTAATGTAAGTTCTTTTTGCGTTTGGACGAATCTTCATCCAATAATGCTTCCAATTCCGCGTCTTCGTACACTTTCGGCCTTCCGCTACATTCTTTGTCTTCGACAGCAAATTCACCGTTCTTAAACTTTTGAAACCACTCACGACAACTTCTCTTACTTAAGGCAGCATCACCATATGCTTCTACAGGCAATCTATGAGTCTCAGTTGCAGATTTCTTCAAATTAAAGAAATAAATCAAAAGTTCCTGCAAGTGACGCTTATTCGGCTCAAAACTCGACATTTTCGTACAAAAAAAAATATATGATGCTGATACAAAATCACTAATATTTCAAGATTATGGTCGGATGTCCAATCTTACGATATGTCGTTTTACATCAAACAATTTTAACTATAGTTTATTAGTGGCGCCGTCTTTTGCAAACGGCGGAAACTTATTTGTACTCCCAATACATATATATAATTAATATACATATACAAAATACATATCTTTTTTTTACAATATATAATACTTATATTTATATTTTTTTATTTTACTATTGGGTTGTTCAAAAAATCATTGCGTTTTTTTCATTTGATTTTTAGGTGTGTTTATTTAATATACGTAATGAACGTTAATCAATGATGTATTGGCCGTTTTGTTCGATGACCTTCTACCATCTCCCAGGCAACTTCATAATACCACGTTCATAAAACTTTCCATCCTTCTCTGCGAGAAACTTATATAGGTACTGTTTGATGAGGTCTTCAGAAGCAAATATTTTACATTCAAGGAGTTTTGCAAGGAGCAAAAGAGATGGAAGTCTGATGATGCAAGATCTGGGCTGTACGGTGAATGTGATAACACATCCCAATCATATTGCAACAATTTTTACCGAGTGATCAAACTTGTGTGTGGTCTCGCATTGTCGTGGTGAAACACCGCATCCTTACGATTGATTAGCTCGGGACGTTTCTGTGCGATGGCATCACTTAATTTCTGCAGCTGCTCACAGTAGACTTCGAAATTAATCGTTTTGTTCTTTGGAAGTAGCTCATAGAAGAGTGGTCCCTTCCAATCCCACCACATTGACAGCATTACCTTCTTTTGGTGGATCTCCGCCTTTGCTTTCCGGTGCTTGCCTTCACCTCGCCTACTCCAACTTCTTTTTTGGCTGACATTGTTGTAAACAATCCATTTTTCATTGCCCGTGATCATACGCTTCAAGAACGGATCGTTTTCTTCGCGTTTGATGAGTTGATCGCAGACGCTCATGCGATTCGTCAGATGATTTCTTTCAACTCATGCGGTATCCAAACATCGAGCTTCTTTACGAAACCTAGCGATTTCAAATGGCTATGAACTTCCAACAGACACTTTTAGAACGGTAGCAAGCTCTCGAACCGTTGAATGCTTATTTGCTTGCACCAATGCTTTCATTTCATCGTCGTCAATCTTGGAAGGCCTACCGAAGCGATTAGCGTCTTTCACTGAAAAATCATCATCACGGAATCGGGCGAAACAGTTCTGGCACTTTTTTGACGACATTTCTGCCGTAAACTCGATGCAACTTTTCCCTTGCTTCAGTTGCTTTCTTCCCTTTTTTGAAGTAATAAAACAGAATATGGCGAATATGCTCTTCAAAATTCTCCATGTTCAAACCACAATTGCAAGCACAAAACTCGACCGAATCGCGTTAACTTTTTTTTTATTTTTAGGTTGAGTATCAACAACAAAACGTAAACATTTGACATTCATGTCACGCTCGCAAATAAACATGAACAACGCCATCTATTGGAAAAAACACAATGCCCTTTTGACAACCCAATATATTATAATATTATAATATTATAATATTTATATTTATAATATTTTCTTTTACTCCTATTATAGATCCCACATTATATAATGACTCAGATATTTAGTATGTACATAATAAATATTAGTAATGATAATATTATAATTTACAATCTTACAACATATATCAAATTGATTTTGTTCAATTAAATCTATTTCATTTACTTATGGATTCTTTATATTCTATCTTAAAATTAGACAAATAATATTATCAAAAGTATATTATTTCTCATAACTGAAATAATATAGAGTAAAATACAGTTTTGGTAGCTCAATAAACGAATGGATTAAAATGGATTAAAATTTTTTTATGCGTTCTTTAATTCCATGAAAATGGATTGAATGGATTGGATCCGAGCTGACGCTAGTTTAATATTCGAAAAAAAAACATTCATATTTAAGGGTTATAAATTTTATTCTTAAGACATTTTTATAATAATTATACCTGAAATTAACTACTTTAAATTGGTGTTAAAAAATGCACCTTAGTGGGATTCGAACTTCGGACCTTTGGATTATGAATTTTCTATGTTACCCCGCTATACCACTTTTTCAATTGGTAATTGTGTTCATTCTCTACTTTAATTACAACCAGCTAAACCAAAATTATATAGATATAATAAATATCTTTATTTAATGGATATAATGAAATATAATCAATTTACATTACATTACAATTTACATTATGAGACAACATTGAGTAAGTATCCGGATAATCTAATCTCGCTTGGCTGATGTCGCGCTCCGTGATCAGTGTAATATTCGGGCTGTGTTTAACTTGGTTTGCGAATGTTCGCATCGATCATTAATTTTACTTCTAATCAAAGAGAAACAAAAGAACATAGCTCAATTTTTATGTTACAACTTTTTTGAACTTAGTTGGATTAAAACGAAAAATTTTGAATAATTTAAGTAGCATATATAGTCCATTTTAAAAGAAAAACTTTTTTTTATTTAATTGAATTGAAAAACTGCATTTCCTGTTCACAATTTTGAATTGAACAGCATTCATGATGCACACAAAATACTATAATATTATTTTTAGATTGAATAGGCATAGAGATATGGCTCTATGCAATTTCTGTAAATAAATAAAAATTCAGAAGTGAAAAAGCATAGACATTTGCTTTATGCAATTTCTATAAATGAATAAAAATGCGTTCAGAATTGAAAAGGATTTATTTTAACATTCATAAATCCCTATTTCTGAAAATCTGAATCCATTTTAATCCATTTCAATCCATTCGTTTGTAGGAAGTAGACCTTCTCCGGATAGATTTACCAAAGTCAACACTTGCGATCTTCTCCGGATAGATTTATCAAAGTCAACGCTTGCGATGCTACTAATACAGAAACAGCTTTGGAGCCATGTTGGAGTGTGCGACGCGAACAAACCTAGTATCTCTAGACCGAGCATTGTCAGAAATTTAAAGGATAGGAGTAATCCTCATTTATAAAAGAATGCACTCACGTGATCTAGAGAGAATCAAGAGAGAATGGAGCGGAAAGTTCTCTGATTAGTTTTGCCATTTATAATACATTTCCGCAAATGTGCATGTGTGTGTGTGTGTGTGTGTGTGCGTGTGTGCGTGCGTGTGTGTGTGTATGTGTGTGTGTGTGTACCTATATGACACACACAATATTAGGTACAAATATTAGGTACTAATGTGTGTAGCACCGTATATTTCATCACGCTCCTATTTACGTCTCCTACTTACTTCAACGGTGCACTAAAAATGGCAGTTTCTAGGTGAGTCCGCTCCAATCTCCTTTGATTCTCTCTGAGCCTAAGTGCGTTCTCTCTTGTTTCACGCATGCGTATAAAGTGTATCACTAAGAGAAGGGGAATGAAAAAGAGAACGAACTTAAATATAACAGCTTACAATCAAATCGGCGAAGAGAGTCTCGTATATGTTCTGTCAATCTTACGGTGAGCGCGAATTGAGACGGATGTTTCATCTCAGGTTGAGTGCCGCGTCATCTCAAATTTTTGTTAGCTAAGGCCTCTTGTAGAAAAATGTATACGAAAATCTAGGGAAATACTATAATTTACGTAACACACACTGTAGTATTTTCCTAGTTTATCAAGAATAGGAGCTCAAAGGCGCAAGTACGAATTGTTTTACACGCTTACCGACAGTTGTCGTTGCGCAGCTTTTTCATCATAAAATATATCTGCGCAACAACACCGACAACTGTCGAAATTTGTTTGCGTCGCACGCAACATGCTCAACAAGTTTCAATACGTTCGCGTCATCGGAACCAACTAGATATTCGCGTTGCGAATTAGAGCATACTTCAAAAATATAATATTATAACAATATAATATTAATATTAATAAAATAATATAATAACAATATAATAATAATAAAATAAAATAATAAAATAAAATAAATAAAATAAAAAGAATAAATGAAATAAATAAATAAAATTAAAAAAATTGAAACAATAAAATAAAATAATATTAAAATAATAAAATATCATATAATATAAAAATATAATATAACTTTTATTAAAATATAATATAACTTTTATTAAAAACGCATTTATTTCGTATAAACCACTTTTTAAGTATTAGGTGTACAACTTTGCTTCCGCCGTTTTTTTCTGAAATTCGAGGCTTTATTGTAAAAAACTGATTATATATTTATGATTCAAAGTATTGTCCATCGCTGGCCACTACTTTCTCCCATCTTTCGGGTAGCGTACGAATCTCGCGTCGAAAAAACTGGTCTTTTGAGGCTATCCACGAATCGATCCAATTTTTTACTTCTTCATAAGACCGGAAGTGCTGGTCAGCCAGGCCGTGTGCCATTGATCGAAATAAATGATAGTCAAAGGGAGCAACGTCTGGAGAATACGGCGGGTGGGGTAGGACTTCCCATTTCAACGTTTCCAAGTATGTCTTGACCACTTTCGCAACATGGGGTCGAGGTTGTCATGCAAAATCACTTTATCGTGTCTCTCGTTGTATTGCGGCCGTTTGTCTTTCAATGCTTGGCTCAAACGCATCAATTGCGTTCGATACCGATCGCCTGTGATTGTTTCAGTCGGTTTTAATACACTAGTTCATAATACACTACGCCGAGCTGGTCCCACCAAATACAGAGCATGACCTTGGACGTCAAAATCACCTTCTTGAAGCGTTGAAACCACTCACGACACGTTCTTTCACTAATAACGGCCTCACCATACGTATTTGAGAGCATTCGATGAGCCTCAGCCGCAGATTTCTTCATATTGAAGCAAAAAATTAAAACCTCCCGCAAATGACGAGAATTTAGCTCGTAAACTGACATTTTCAATCGAGAATAACTTTATGATGCAGACACAAATCGACTAATGTTTCTATGGGGTTATGTTGACAGATGCCTAAGTTTATTGTATGACGTCCATGATCTATTTATTTCGACCACTTACCGCTAAAGCCATCTATAGGAAAACGGCGGAAGCAAAGTTGTATACCTAATAATTAAATAATCTATAACTTATTAAATAACTCGAAATGAAACTCGAAATGAAAGCACGTCCGATCCATTCGTGTGGTCTCATTGATTAGATTAGATGATATGCGCACTTGTCCTAAATCCGTTCGTATCACTGAACATTGAAGCACATGAATGCAATCACCATCTTAAATGTGATCCAAGTGCTCTCTGGGTTAATTTGGAGCATGCGACGCAAACAAACTTTCAATAGGCGTGTAAAGACATAATTACAGAATCGCGCCTCAGGTTAGTCCGCCGAGTTTCTTTGTACTTTCGATCCTCTCTCTTATAGATAGAAATGGGCAATTTAGAGCGATCTTTTAAAGAGTCAATCTTATTGATCTCGATTTCGATTTTTAAAATCAATTTTCGTGTCTTAAATTTGCAGATCGATTCTTTCACGGAAAAATTGAATCGAAAACTTTGACTTCGATAACAAGCAACGTAAGTGTGTTACTAGAGTAAAGCTGGTAGCACTCGATGCTTATTTTCCTGCTGGATTGCTAACTAGATTAGAATCTTACCATCGTATTAGCTGCAATACTGGCTCTGATAACACCGCAGCCAATACGGCAAGATTCTAATTCAGCTAGCAATCCAGCAATCTATCGAGATTACGTGTCATACGTGTAAAGTGTATTTTAAGAGAGGGGATCGAAAGTACAAGGAAACTCGACGGGCTAACCTAGCTAAAAATTTGAGATGACACAACACCCAATGCGAGACGAAACACGTCCGTCCCGGTTCACGCTTGAGACTCTGGCTATGATCAAAGTCGCTACAATTTGAAGCATTTGATAGACCAATTAAGAAGAAAGAATTTTACAAATTGACCAATTAAAAAACGCTTCAAAGCGTTTGTAGCATCGCGTTGATCGTACCCTCTCACGGAACATATACGAAACTCTCTTCGTTGATCTAACTGTAAGTTGTTATGTTCTACAATAGAATTGCAAGCCGTTAGCTGTAAGAAATTGGCAATCATAGAATATAAAGAAAATTATAGAATATAAAGAAAATTAATCGAACATAAATTAAGGGTGATCACTGGAATCAGCATGTGGGATAGAGGATGCGTGATTCGAACAGCCAATCAGCGCACTTCCGCATTTTTCTATCCCACAATTGGCTTCTATCCCGTGCTGATTTCCGTATCGTGTGATTTCATCCTAAAGGTCGAGGAGAGACCTCTAGTCGAAGATGAATTTTTTTATACTGAAATTATGGCTAAAAATATTGGATGGCTCGCGTATTAATTGTGATATTCATAAGGAAAGGCTCCTGAAGGCTCATAGTTATTTTTTTTGTAAAAAGGGCATAATAAAAATTTGTTCTGATATCATCTGATGTGTACTATAATGCAGTTGAGTACATCTTATTAATAAAAATTTTCAAGAATCAATTTGCAAAATCTCGGCTCTATTCGAGTCTTTCGAGCAATATAGTAATAAAGAAATCCTAATAGGTTTTATAAGAAAATAATATTTCTTTGAGAAGAAAAATGAGAAAAATGAGCAGGCCCTGAGCCTAAATCACCAGAACTGCACCTTCTGCTAGCTGATTGCTGAATCATAGGGAAATTCTTCACGTTGAGTTGAACAAAGAAAGGAAATAAATTTCCTTGTCTTGCTTTATGGGATTGAATTCTCATTTTCGGCATGCCGAAAGTGGCCGAAAGCGAACTAGACAGCATGAGACAATCTCTTGAAAAGAACCCTCTTTCGCGCCTCGTAGAAACGATCGAAGACCGAAAATGCTTTCTCAGCGATTTCGGTCGTTTGGCATGTATCAATATAAGGAGCGGAGGCCATTCAAGATAACCTATATGTTTTAATATATTTTTAATTATATACTCCTCCCATTAACGTATAGCAAAAAGGCCCTCCTAATGTGTACGTACATACGTACATACACATATCCAAATATGTTATGGCATTCTATGTGGTTTTGCATAAAATGAAGGAATTTGACAGAAAAAAGTGTTACTCTACCCCGCGAGCCTGAGATATTAATCGTTAAAGTTTATAACTATTCAGATTAGAAAATCTGTCACAGTCGCGAAATACTGCGATGCGAATATTTTCATGTGAGCCTGGCATGGACTATGTCAGACCCAGGCTCACTGTCAGACTATTTAATAAATTTTACTGCGAATACTAAGCTATTTCTATACCAGGTTTATATCACACACAAGATTAGGCCTTTTATGGATCATGTCAAATTTTTATGAAGTTATTCTTTATGTGGAGAGATGTGGCAAAGCAATGGCCAAGTATCGTGGCGCTGGCCAATACGTGACATTCGTGGCCTGACGAGGAACTTTCTAGGGCACACATGTGCAATTTACATATATGTAACTGTTAAAAAAATTCTTCAATAAATTTCGGCTGTAATTATTTACTATATTTATTATATTTACTTTATTTGTCTTATATATTTACTATATTTGTCTTAATTAATATGTCATATAATCACAGGAAGCAAGCATAACGTTTGACATTTTTACGTTAAAAAGACAATTAATAATGTCAGCATTGCTAGCTATATGGACCTCAACACAATAATAGGTCGTAAAATACTAGTTATAGTCGTAGAACGCACAATATTTTTTGGATTGTGCACTGACCTATAATTACTACTCAGGTTTCACGATTTAGATACGGCATTGTGTTGAGTTAAGGCTCATATAGCTAGCAATGCTTATTCATCATTTTAACGTCAAAATGACATCAGCTTGCTATCTGTACTGAGATAGACCCTATATAATATTACTTGAAAACATCCTAACATGACATCAAAATGATGTTCCCACGATGACGTCAACTTCTGCGATATTCGATCGTTATTAAGACATCATTTAGTGACGTCATCCATGGTTAACAAATGACCAAAATTTGACGTCAAAATGACATGTTTGCTACCTGGAAATGTAAAACAAAAAAAAGTAAGAAAATATAAAATTATATAAATGTTATATAATACAAATATTATACTGTAAAAATATTTTAATTAACGATGCTCATTTTTCTGCTAAATCGCTTGCGTTTTAGTAAATTATTAGAATTGCATCACATAGAACGCCGATTTTCTAGCTAAAACAAAAGCAATTATACATATTCAGCAATTATACATATCACTCACAGTATAAGCTAACGAAATTGATGCGTGCGTGCGTGCGGGCAGTGAGTCAAACAGTTAGTAAACAGTCAATCGAATAGTCAGTCACCACCAGTTCCGCTGTAATTCCGAAACCATAGTAGGTGAAGTTCTCCGTGAAGTTCTCGTGAAGATCGATCGTATAAAATCTTTATTTCCTTCAATATCCAAGATATCGACTTCATCGAAGGCCAACACTACCAATCCGTCTTCCGATCACCTGGGGAATTCACCACCGTTGTCCTCCGTTCAACCGCAGAGATAGTGAGTAATTAATTCCCCAATACGTCGGAAACATTTTTATTTAGTAAACGAGCCATCGCAGAAATTTCTGTTTTTCTATTCCCATTTCCTACCTCCTCTCATAAAATTTCATATTTGTTTGAAACGATTAATTATATTATTGGAACGTTTCAGTAGGTTATACTCATTTCTTCTGATCACATGAAGCGGTAAAATGTTTCTCGTAATTCTCTCTATTGCGATTACTCGAAACGGTAAAGCGCTTCAAGCGATTACTTGAAACGATAAAGCGCTTCGAGCGATTACATTTCCTTATTCTTCCTATTATACGAAACGATAAAGCGCTTCTCGTGAATTACTTGAAGCGATAAAACGCTTTGAATGATTATATTTCTTTATTATTCTTGATATCTGAAGCAGTAAAATGCTCCGAGTGATTCCTACTCATTCTTTCCAATCTCATGAACCGAAACGTTTTTCATAATTTCTTGCTCTTCTTCTTCTCTCGTAATTGCTTGAAGCGATAAACCGCTTCGAGTGGTTACCTCCTTTTATAATTTCATTAAATTGAAGCGTTCGCTTCATATTCATTTCTTCCGATACATGAAGTAAAACACTCTTATAAATTCTCTCTCTCTCTCTCTCTTTCTTTCGGATTATTTAGAACAGTAAAACGCTTTGAGTAATTCATTTTTCGCTCTCTATTATCACTCGAAGCGATAAGGCGATCCTCCATCCCTTCCATCCTTAGATTTTGAATTTCCTTCCCTTCTTATTCTCCTACCCTTTCCCCACAATCCGCAATTCCCTTCCCCCCCCATTCTTTCTCCCCCGTCCCTTCTGAAGACAGATCCTTCGACAAAATCTTTCAATCATTAGAAATCCCGAATCTACAAAGTTCTCCCTCCCTGTGATTACATCACTCCACATAAACACTCATATACATACACACATATTGTCGGAAAAACCTAGATATTAGCTTAGTTTTTAGTATTATTATTGTAGCGTATATATGTGTATATATATGCATACACATATATATATGCCTATAAATGTAATCAGTCTTTTGTAAAAACAATAAGACAATGATTATCATTTATTTCGGCGCCCTTTCGGTTCCATCTTTTCAAAGATCGTACTGGCCTTATCTCTAATTAAAAGAATTAACTTTTTTGATCTAAAAAGAAGACGGATACACTCACAGATTGGGTAATAGCGTCGCGTAATGTCGATCCCATATCTGGGATCCATTAAAGTGCTTCTGACTTGTGGCACGCACCTTCGAAGCGATAACCACAAGAGTGAAGTCTGTTCTTCCCTAGCCTCTTCCACTCCTAATTTCTTTTTTCGTTCAAGAAACCTGGGGTTTAGACGTAACACTATAATTTAATGTATTACATTTTATGTCTATTATATATTTTATGTCTATTATACATTTTATTCTATTAACAGTAGTCTTTCTTATAAAGCTTCGCAATAATTAAATTAAATTAATTAAACTAATCATAATTTTCTTTTCTTCTATCTCTTTCTCTGATCCATATTTCAGCTACTCGATATTTAAATGACCCTGAAAGAAAAAACGGAAAAAGAAGTGAGATAGAAGTTTAGATGGCGTTACTGAGCAACTTATTTCGCGCATGCGCACTCCATTTTGGTCAACATAAAATCAGGAGAGTTGCGCTACTGTATATATTGTGGTCGTGAAGTCCATAACAGGGAATTATGGTCTCGATATTTAAGTCTAATAGTGTTTTTCACTGGCAGAACTGATGCGCACTCAATGCACATTAAAGCTATTGTACATTAATCTAATCTGAATGTAAAAGTAAGATATCTCAATTATTAAAATATCCAATGTATATTTTATCAAGTACTACAATAAAATGTATTGAGGATTTCAAGCTTTAATTCGTTTCTGCATTTTTATTAAACATAAACCTTTACACTGATTTGTGTACAACGGCTTTAAAGTGCACCAAATGCGCACCAGCTCTGCCAGTGAAAAACGCTATAAGTTATACTCTCCTAAGTTGCCGACGGGCTTGGGGAGAGAGGAAATCCCAGATCAGGATTTTTATAAATTTTATTGAGACTTTAGTTTCCCTCGATCTCTCGAGCTTATCCCGCTTTCTGCGATTCCCACTCGATGGTTGTTTCACTAGATCATCTATTCAAAATGTCTTGTTAATAAAATCATGGTTGACAGTTAGAGAAGAATATGAAAGGTGATAAAAATTCCGAGAAAGGGAAAGAGCAGTAGGTTTTCCAAAAATTATGTTAAGGAGAAGAAAAACAGATCGTAAATTAGCGTTTGAAGCGTTTTATCGCTTAAGTAATTCAAGACAGCACAGAGGTAAATTACTTGAAGTGTTTTACTGCCTCAAGTAAATATCGGAAGGAGAAAGAATTAAAGAATGATATGGAAAAACCAGAGGAAGAAAAAGATTAAGAGGAAGGAGGAAAAGGAAACAGGTAAATATAGATAGTCGAATAACAGAAAGAGAAAAATAATTTCTTACTGTTGGGCAGAATAAGTTCGAGAGGATTCTGTTTCTACAAAACGATTACTTACAATTTCGTTTGCACATAGCATATTGCACACACAACCATATTGTACACAGCATATTGCACATACGACAATATTACACACAGCATATTGCACATATGACAATATTGTACACAGCATATTGAGCACAGCACATTGCACACACGACATTATTGCACACACGATATTATTGCACACAGGACAATATTATTCACAGCTTATTGCACACATGACGTTATTGGCTTAGTTTACATCGTGCACATATATAGTATGTATTAGTAGCGTAGTGTGTGCAATATGCTGTATATAATATTGTCATATGTGCAAACGAAGCTGTAGGCAATCGTTTTGTAGGCAAACAGAGCACTCCCGATAAGCTCAACCAAGGAAATGGTGAAAGTCCTTGCTCAAAAGTAGATGATCCGCCTTTCGCACAAGTCTCTGGACAGTCTCCAGCGAAAATGATTTTGATGGACTGAATCTGGCATTTCCGGTTCATTAATAAGAGAACTCAGCATTTAAAAGACACATAACTTGTCGACTAATCGAATTTGAATTCGCCTTAGTTTCACGGAAGTTCGTATTTATATTCACGAAGATGAATGCCTTTCTGTTTTTGGCATTTAGTCCTTGACCTAGCTTCTTCAAGAATTGGATACTTGAAGGAATCTGATTGGTGAAGATTTTAATTAATTATATAGATCCGGATGCGTGCGATCAATGTCATTTAGTGATAAAAAAAAGATGTTCTGTGAGAGATATATTTAGCAACGATTGACTTTCTGGCCTCATGATTTAGCTAACTCTGAGCCTATATCAATTAAATTTGTCAACTAGAAGAATTGCATTTTAATTATTATGATTATCAATATTTGATTGTGCTGTGTAAATCGTTACATACATTATATTGAATTTAATATATTAATATTGAATGAGAAATTATAACATTGAGATTATTTTTGTTAGTGTTTATGGGAGTTACATTATAAAACACTTGTCTGTACACTTCGGTACCAACCTCTTATAATAAAGCTGATTTTGAAGATTTCCTATCAGGAATTCCAGCAGCAATTCGTTTTTGTCTCAAGTTTGGATCTTGGGCAAATGTTGTGCAGCAATATCCTTTTTTATTAGAGTTTGTGCATCTTGAGCAGACATTTTAATATGCACAAATCCTGTTCAGATATCTGAAATGTAAAAACTCGTAGTTTTATTTCATGTGTACAATAGAGGAAGGTATATATTTCCAAGATTAATAATGTGTATTACTTACAAAGACCTTATTAATTGTAAAATTAAGGAGAAAATTGCAGCATAAGGTGACAAGTGTACTGCTTGCAGTCATCTACTTAAATGGCATATCCCCATCATGGCTCTACGGAGCTTGATGACTAGATCCAATTCAGAAGAGACTGGATCACATGATGCAATTTGCCACTCTCTGTGAAGCTCTCTTGAAGTTGAAACGTTTTTCGCTGAAACTCCGTATCCTTTTCATAGAGCAAAGCTTCGCTGGCGATATCCCCACTACTGCCGCGCGAATGAAGAAATGTTTTGAAAGTTTTGAACTTGAATAAAAAAATTTTTATGAATATATAGGGTGTCCCAGAATGACAGCTAAATATTTCGTGTACTGGTAGAGCGGCCTAAACTGAGTCGAAAAATCCTCTATCATTTTAAATATTAAAATTATCTTTTATTTATTTTTTAATGGACTGGAAGACTAACAAGTAATGTTAAAACTAGCAAACGAGAATAGATAAAAATGGATAAAAATGGATTAAAATTTTTTTAATATGTATTTTAAATCCATGAAAATGGATTGAATGAATTGAAATGGATTGGATCCGAGCTGATTTAATATTCGAAATGCCGAAAACAGCCAATTAAAACCAATTAAAACAAAAGTAATCCGTATCAATCGGGATTCTTGTACCGAAAATAACATATTGAAACCAATTGAAAAATAAATCAAATTTAATTCGCGCTTTATATGGATTATAATGGGATCATATGAATCTATTTCAATCATAAATTTCCTTATTCCATGAATGAAAATGAAATCGTATTTAATGTAACTTGAATCCAATTTTTTTGTAATCAACGAAAATTATAATTCGATATAATTCGATTCAATCGGAATTTCTTCGATTTTGCAGACGATATTGGAATCCGTTTTAATAAAACGATAATCCGATTTTCTCATATCCGGCAAAAGTAATCCTATTTAATCGGAATTTCTCCGATTTTGCGGACGAATGAAATCGGTTTTGATATAACAAGAATCTGATTTTCGTGATCAACAAAAAATATCCGATTCAGTCAGAATTTCCCGATTAACGGTTGAAAATTAAATCGAATGTAATACAACATAAATTTGATTTTGTCGTGATAAAAATAGTTCGATTCAATCAGAATTTCTCCGATCAGAATTTTTTCGATAAAAATTAAATTGTCAATGTTAAATAAATTGTATTTTTGTTTGTAAAATTTTATTTTCATCATTACAAGTACGTCTAATAGAAACAAAAATATAAAATAATATACGAATAAAATAATATACTTGGACGGTACGCTCTAAAATTGAATAATGCACTTAGCATGTATGTAAACGAGAAAATGTGTATTGTGCATATATACATTTGTGCGTATATACAGAAAGTATAATTTTAATAAATACAGTTTATTTTTTGAAAAAATAAAAGAGATATAAAAAATGTTTTAAATAATATAGGCGAGCGGTTTTTTTTCCCGAAAAATCACTTAGAACATGCATTAACCGACCAATCAAAGTTCTAGCGACTGAAAATGATTCGATTCCTCATATTGTATTATTCTGCGAAAAAGCATCTATATACTTTATTTTTTTAAATAGTCGTTAAAAAGTTATAAACAATTTTTTGTTTAAAAAAATCTAAACTTTGAACAAAAATTCAGAAAAAATTATTTAAGCTTAATTGGATCAAAATGAACATTTTTTGTCTCTTAGATTTTTTTGATAAAATCAAAAAGTTTTCGAGATAAAAAATGTCAAAACTTCAAAAATGACTACCTTTACGATTTTTTTTCTCTCAAACTAATCATCCAATTAATACGAATAAAAAACGAAAATATATAATATTCAGCCAATCTTAAACTATAACGAAAATTTTATTTTATTTTGATCCATACTATTATTGACAGTGAAAACTTTATTAGAAAATAGTTCACGCCGTGGACACGCCTTCAGAGTTTCATTCCATTTTGCATAAAGAAGCATTTGATCATTACTCGTTACTTATAAAAAGTTTACACATGCTATTAAAAACAGAGATAATCGAAAACGATTTAACGTAATGCGAGTATCTAATAAAATTTGTAGGATATTACGAAATATATTATGAAGCAAAATATACATTTAATGTTCATACCTTATTGCACATAGTTGAATCGGTTAAAAAAACGAATCCTCTTTGAACATCATCTACTTTTGCATTCGAAAGTAATATTTATTACCTAAAATAATAAATAAATGGTCCGAATAGAATAGATCAACAGATGGCGAAGAAATCATTGAAAATTTTACACTTTAAAACAGGATATATACATACAGGATATATTAATTCGATATCTGCAATTTACGATTATTGTACGAATTTGTTTTAATACAAATATTTAATACAATTTGTCTATGTCTTATACATATGATAGCAATAATATTATTTTAGTTGGTAAAGGCTATGTAGTAAAGCACAATGGAAAAGTTTATCGAGCATATAAAAAATGTATCTTTAACGATCAAATTTTTCACAGTACAAAATATATACCAGAAAGCTCAACGAACAGACGATACAATAATTCAGTTAAATTCTGGAGAATACGGACAAATATTGGAAATCCTTTTAATAAAAAACAAAAGTCATTTTAAATTAGCAAAGATTGTAATATATTCTAATAGGCCTTTCGAAGTTTTATACATAGAAAACAAGTAACAATATAACAAGTAACTAATATTCAAAATTGTATAAATAAAAATGTCTTTAAATTAAAAGTAAAAATTAAATACAAAAACAACAGTTAATAATATACATCAAACTATTATCAGTGTATAAGTATTATCACTCTATAATGAACTATTATCAGTAATTAAAAAATTTGTATATTTGGTATTTACAAGTAATAACTGGTAATAATCAAAAGTAAAAGTTAAATACAAAAAGTTAAAAACAACAGTCAATCAAGATTTAAACAAGCAAACCGATATCGAATCTCTATCCAACAGTTATTTTCCTATACTCCAATCGCTTTCTCCTCCTTATACATCCCTTTCTTTCACTTTTCTCTATCAGGTTTCATTTACTTGTCTCGCATAGCATCACATTAGAGATGTCTTTGGTAAGGAGATGAGTTTCATCAGGATATCTTATCTTTCCAGAGTTAAATATTAATTGGCGCACTGTCTAACAGGTACTTTTTATTAGTTATATTTGTTATGTTTTTTTATTAGTAATAGTTATTTTTAACTTATTTTTGTATTTAACTTTTACTTCTATTTTAAAAATGTTTTTATTTATACAATTTTGAATATCATCCTAATAGCAAAACTTGCGGAGACAGATTTTGAACACAGTCTGTTACCAATTTTTGATTGCAGAAAGGTACCAAATTGTATACAAAATTTGTATTGTCTGACATTGTCAGCAAATTGCTGCCAAAAATATAACAAAGCCTGCTAGACATGCTATGCCAGCAGATTGGTAGCAGAAACCGAGCAGTTTTGTATAACCTGATGGCAGATTGAGAGCAGACTCTGCTCAGTTTCTGCCACAATTTGCTGACATTGTTTATCGATAAATCCATAGCCAAATGCGGACACAGATTTGTAATTAAAATCTGATAAAGTTTGCTGCCAATTTGGTTCCAAATTACTAATATTTTGCTATCAGGACAGTTATTACTTGTTAATACTAGATATACAAATTTAATTAATTTTAATTTTATAATTTTATAATTGTTTTTGTGTAAGAGATTTAGATTTTTGTGTAAAAAATTTTACGTATGTAATAACTATTATATATTATATATTTAGTTTGCGACTTGTATGTTTATAAATTTATCAGTTATGCAGTTTTTCGTTAATTATGTTTATAGATAATAAAAAAAATGGGTTCCTTGTCAGCTCAAGTGCGCTAGTTTTAAACATTACGATTACATCCAAGATATGCCTATTAAGCAGAGTAATGTATATTTATAATTTCAAGTCCTTTCCGAATAATGGAACAACTATTTTTACACAATTTCTATATTGAATAAGGCTCATAATTATACATAATCGAAGGATGCTGAAGATTTCCACTATGAAAATTTTTATATTGTTTTTTAATTATTGTCATTTTCTCTTATACGGATTGTCATGTAGTTTAAATGAATAATTAATTTTAAATTGTATTTAGCATAACATTGAAAATGACCCAATTAATAAGGTTAAAATGTTTGTTTTAATAAACTTAGTTTTTGTAGTTAATCCAGCATTAAGATCTAGTTTAACTCGTAGCTCTTGTTTTATTTTTAATAATAAGATAATAATAATATATTATTATACTATATTATTATTTATACAATATTATTTGTACAATAATAAATATAATAATATAACACTATATTAGAGTAATATATTTTATATTATTAAAGAAGGCATGTAAGTAACAGGTTAGGCTTGCTGCGTTCCTTCGCTCATAGGCTGTAGTCAAAGTCTCGCTACAAACGCTTTGAAGCATTTGATGAAATTAGAAGAAAGAATTTTACAAATTGATCAATTAAAAAATGTTCAAAGTATTTGCAGCAAAGTATTTGCGTTGACCATATCCATAGTGACCTCCAACCAATTAGTTGAGCATTCCTCTGTTCGACTGTAACAGGGAAATACTCGACTATAATTGGTTGGTTCTTACATTCTGATCCAGATTAAACCAACTTCGGTGGAAACTAGGCCAGTGTTGAATGAGAGGCATAATAAAAGGAACAGAGAATAAGAATTTCATCCTATCAAAAATTGTATATTCCACAATATATGATTTCTGATAGGTTGAAATTCTTGTTTTGTTACTTTCTCTGTTCCTTTTATTGTGCGGAGCTCCTGAGTGAAGCTTCGCTCGAATCAACGGAGTAGGGGCGGGGGGGGGGGGGAGGGAGGTCTTCGTCAGCGAAGCTTCGCTGCATGAAATGGCACATTAAGTTGTTGCGTTAGCGTGTTCTGTGTGCAGGAGTTATGATTTATTGCAGTTACGAATGTGGTTAAATGATATAGTTAATAATGGATATAGTTAACAAGCATGAAATAGTTACGAACGAAGAAGTAAAAAGTGTGTTAAGTAATGCATTATTTTGTACCAAAAGGAATTAGTAGAATAATACATCTTATATGTGAAAGAGAACTGAAAAAATAACCTGAAGTTAAAGGTTATTGAGAACATGAAGAAAATGATTCATAAGATAAAGAAGCAATTATAATGTGTTAAAGTTTTAATGCTTAATTGAATACACTTAATTTATAATTAAAAAAAGAAGTATTGTCCCAATAGGTATAAAATAAAGGATAGAAAAAGTTCTAGTAAATTTTTACTATTCTGATTATCAGAATAACATGCTATACATATTGAGCTTTGCATCTTTTCTTAAAAATTACTTTCAAGGGAAATAATTTCATAAAAATGACAGATCCCTCAATGATGAATATGGACCAGACATATTGTTGGAATACCGAGATGTTTCAACAGAACACACAATATTATCCAACTCCTCAGATATCAAATTTTTCTGATTATTCTCAACCTCCCAATTATAATTCGTCATATTCCTACAGCGTACCTCCTCCAAATACTTCTTTTGATGTATCAAATATTCCTTCTTCAACTATATCAAATAATATTCCCCCTGATGTTCCCCCTTTGACAAATTCAATGTACTATGCACCTAATACCTATCAAAATGAAACCAATTTCTCCAATAATATCCCTTATCAGAACCAAATGAATTCACAGTGTGGCGATCAGTATTATGGCAGAATAGATTCTGCACAAGAATATATGAATGAAAATTATGCCAATTGGAATACGAAATCTGAAAATGTATACAATGATAATACTGGTAATGAATGGTACTCTAACAACTCTTCCACGAGTTGGACAACATATGCATCTACTTCATGGTATGATACAAGTACAACAAAGTATAATGACAAAGAGAGATTACATCTGACGCAAACATATGAAGCATCACAAAGAATGGAAGAATGGAGGTATAATAACAGGGAAATGTCCAAACATGCAATTAATAAACAGAAATCTAAAAGTCCACATAGTACACATGAAAAAGTATACAAATCACAATATGAAGATTACAGAGACAAATATCGTCATCATAATAGGGAAATATCTAATTTGCGAGACTCTTCACATGATAGCAAGCATTTTGAAAAATCTAAACAACATGGAAATCATACATCTTGCTCAGAAGAATCATACATAAGCAATAGAAATAGGAAAAGATCAAAATCACGAGAGTCTCATTTAACCAAGGACATTATACCAACTAATAACAGTAAACGAACAAAAGGTCTTACTGAGAGAGAGATATTGTTAGAGAAATATAGGTAAGACTTTTGTATATATTCTTACATATTATAAAACTGATTTTTCTAGAAAAAAGAAATCGATTACTGTTGATTTTTATTCTATACAATCCTACATGCTTTCTACATGCAAGAGTTATAGATTTATTACTTTTACTCACATTAACAAGAAGAGATATCATTTATAAATAAATAAAAACTTAACCTACTCATCCATATTTTTAACTTATTTTCTCTATATATCTACTTTAATTAATTAAACTAGTTACTTAACCTAGCTATTGCTAAGTCTGTATTCTAAGTCTATCACTGTCACAAAAAGTCAAATCTATACAAACATTCTCTTTTAACTTATATATCACAATTTTGCTTCTTATAAACTTTCTTAATGCTTATTATTTAGTCACTACTCATTTTTTCTCCTTCATAATACTTGTTCCATGTATCTATATATCTAAAGCCAATTCTATAATGTGCGCTTTGTTTCCTGTTTCTTGCTTTTTTCCTTTTGCTTCTTTCCTCTTTACAACCGTTTTATCGACAATTGTATTTCTTGCTATGTTTCCTGTTTCTTCCAAAGTTTGTTAATGTTTATCTCAGGCGACATAAAATAAAAAACTGGATAAGAAGCAAAAAAGCTTTTTCTTTTCCCCTTCATTCTCTTTGTTTCCTTATCTATTTCTTTTTTTTATTTCTTTAGAATCTTGCTTTTAATTGTATTCAATTCTTCATTCTAAAGCCTACTTCACATCATCTTTGTCCAATTTTATGAACCTGCTTGTCTTCTTATACTTGTTCATACAATCTATTTTCATACCGCAAAATATATCTCCAATGCTTTTTTTTTAGTCAAAATTTATTTGCTTCTTCCATATTCCTTGTAAAAACTATACATAATGTGTCTAAAAAATTTAAATAAACATTTTTTTTAATTTAAACAAAAGTTATTAGAGATGGCTCGATAACATGAAACATAAATAAAAAGTATACAGCCACATATGCAAGATGTTTTTCGCACAAGTCATATATTTAAAATTTTACATGTAAATGTTTCGGTCGTGATCATAATTAATACAATAAAGAAAATGTCAGATGTAAATAAAAAAATTTTCAATTCGATAGTAAGCTATGTACAAAATTTGTGTAATTATGTACATAGCAGTCTTACTATCGGATTGAAAATTTTTCCATCCAAGCTAATTTTCTTTATACCAAATAACATTGCATTATAACGCATAATAACATCACATTATATTTGATAGTTGTGAAAACATGGAATCTGATAATCCCGTGTTTAACATACAATTATCAAGAAATAAATTTGAATCTTATTGTCAAAAAGATTAAGAAAACAGGATTAATTTTCGGATTTTTGTATTTCAACATCTTAATGCGCAATTTTATTATTTAATATCTCACATTTTCTTTATGATACTGATGATGGTCACGACTTGACGTTTACATGTAAAATTCTAAATATATGACTTGTGCGAAAAACATCTTGCGTATGTGGCTGTATACTCCTTCTTATTTATTTTTTTTATTTTTTTACATTAGGCGTAATTATTGTGCAACAAGTAAGGATATAAAGCGAAAACTAAATGAATTATCAGTATTGGGATCTAAAGGTTTACTTGAAAGTGAAAAAAAGATTTGGACACGCACATCGCCAGCAGATTTGTATTATGTTAGGGATGAAAATAATTCAAAAATAGTGAAAAGTACTTTGAAACTACAAGAATTATGTATAACATTTAAGAAAGTGTTAATAGACAGAGCAGCTGCAGCTAGAGAATTGCAGGTATATTTATTTCCATAATTATATAAAGAAATTATATAACTATAATATGTTATCTTACTTAGCCTCCTTATGAACCACCTCCAAGAAAAACAAGAGCACGTCTTTGTCGTCATAAATCTGAAGCTTGCAGTAGCAGCTCTTCCTCCGATAGCGACAATTCTATGGATGAAGATGACAGAACAATGGAAGAATTAATGGCAAAGAAACAGCATCCACAAAGATTGCATCCTGAAATGTGGTTTAATGATCCTGGCGAAGTAATATCGAGAAATGTTTTATATGTTTTTTACATTAGCCTTAACATTTCAAAATATAGTGTTTTTTTTAAATTATAGATGAATGATGGTCCATTATGTAGATGCAGTGCAAAATCGAGACGTTCAGGAATACGACATGGGATTTATGCTGGAGAAGGTGCGATAAACAAGTGTGATTTAAATACGAACAATGCAGATAAATTATATCATTATAGAATAACTATTAGTCCACCGACAAATTTTCTTACAAAGACACCGACGATTATTAAACATGACGAACATGAATTTATATTTGAAGGCTTCTCCATGCTTTCTCATTTCCCATTGGTTAAGTTACCTACATGCAAAGTTATAAGATTTAATATTGAATATACAATTCTATATATAGAAGAGAAATTGCCGGAAAATTTTACAATACAGGAACTAGATTTCTTTCGTAAGTAGTTTGTTCTATTACATAAAAAATATTTCTTTTATGTTAGCTAACTTAACCAAAATATTTTAAATTTTTACAGAGATATATTTATTTAAAGAGATTTTGGAACTCGTTGATTTTGATTTACATGCAGCACAGGACAAATCTGGCTGCGGACAGTTTCATTTTATGCCAAGATTTGTACGTGACTTGACTGACAATGGTCAAGAGATTCTATCAATGAACGAAGTTCTGAATTATTTGATAAAGAGTAGTACTCTCTTAATAAATCCAGACAATCTATCAAGATTAGTGGCGATGCCACAATATAAATGGCAAGATTTTGCTGATGAAGTAAAGGGAATGGTTGTGACTTATCCAGGAAAGAAACCGTGCAGCGTTCGCGTTGATCAGTTGGATAGAAATCAAGAAGAATTATGCAATAAGACACTGCTTGCTTATCCCGAGATAGTTCATTTTGGTATCCGTCCACCACAACTTAGTTACGCAGGAAATGCAGAGTAAGTTATCTTAGGATAAGCTAGTACAATTTTAAATCAAATAAGATTAGAATCCAATTTTCAAGATTTGGTTTATTCTTGTTTGGTACTTTTTAGTAGTTTTTATACAATGAAATTTTTGCATCAATATATTTCGATTTTCGATTAATTTAAAGTTATGTATTTCTGATTATATGCAGTACATAACTTTATTTTAATATCATTATGTGCTATAGTACTATAGAGTAATTATTACATTTTTTACCTGAAATAATTATTAAATTTTTTAGAAGTGATCAAATTTAATGAGTGCATAAGAAACCTTTTTTTCAATTTTTTGCAAGTTACATTTTTCTTAATACATAAAGCTTGTCTTTTAAATATAGTTCTATATCTATGAATATGCTTTTTATCAGTTACCAAAAAGCCTGGAGAGATTACGTGAAATTTCGACATCTACTCGCAAACATGTCGAAACCATCCTTCGAAGATAAGAGAAAATTAGAAGCAAAGGAAAATAAGTTGCAAGAGTTACGTACTCAGAGCAAAATGAAGCGCGATGTCACGGTCGATGTCAGCTCCGAAGGATTTTACAGAACTGGCATTATGTGCGACATTGTACAACATGCGATGTTAATACCAGTACTAGTCTGCCATTTGAGATTCCATAAATCTCTGGATAATCTAGAACGCACATTAGGGTACGAATTCAAGAACAGGTATCTACTCCAGCTAGCTCTCACACATCCCAGCTACCGCGAGAATTTTGGCACAAATCCGGATCACGCGCGGAATTCCTTAACGAATTGCGGCATAAGACAGCCCGAGTATGGCGACCGTAGGATCCATTATATGAACACGCGTAAGCGCGGTATCAACACTCTGATAAACATAATGTCCAGATTCGGCGCGAAAACGGAAACAGAATCATCGATAGCGCATAATGAACGGCTAGAATTTCTTGGTGATGCGGTTGTCGAGTTCCTTACTTCTATTCACCTCTTCCACATGTTTCCGGATTTGGAGGAGGGTGGTTTAGCTACTTACAGAGCAGCAATTGTGCAAAATCAGCATCTCGCCGTATTGGCGAAGAAATTGAATTTAGAAGAGTATATGCTTTATGCTCATGGTAGCGATCTCTGTCACGACTTGGAGCTAAGACATGCAATGGCGAATTGCTTCGAGGCGTTGATGGGTTCACTATTTCTTGACGGAGGAATAGAAGTGGCTGATCGGGTTTTTGGGGAGACGCTTTTTAAAGGTGAAGAGGATCTTGCCAAAGTTTGGGTCAATTATCCACGACATCCTCTTCAAGAACAGGAACCGACAGGAGATAGACAATGGATTTCCAGCTTTGAACTATTACAGGTATTAATCAGCATTTGAACAAACTTTCAACTATGAAATCACTTTTTCTTTATCTTATGTTATCAGAAATTAACCAAGTTCGAGGAATCAATTGGAATAGAATTCACTCATATTCGTCTTCTTGCTAGAGCGTTCACAGATCGTAGTATAGGATATACTAATTTAACATTAGGATCTAATCAACGATTAGAGTTCCTAGGAGACACTGTGTTGCAGCTTATCGTTTCTGAATACTTGTATAAGTACTTTCCAGAACATCATGAGGGACATTTATCGGTAAGCGTTATTCGTAAATTGTGTTTTTTTTTTTTTTTTCTATTAAATTTATAATCATTTTGTTGCAGTTATTACGAAGCTCTCTCGTAAATAATAAAACGCAAGCAGTCGTTTGTGACGACCTCGGTATGACTCAGTATGCGCTTTATGGGAATCCAAAAGCTGAATTGAAAACAAAAGACAGAGCAGATTTATTAGAAGCTTTTCTTGGCGCACTTTATGTCGATAAGGGTTTAAAATATTGTCACGTATTTTGTGATGTATGTTTCTTCCCACGTTTACAAGATTTTATTATGAATCAAGACTGGAATGATCCAAAGAGCAAATTACAACAATGTTGCTTAACTTTAAGAACTATGGATGGTGGTGAACCAGATATTCCCGTGTACAAGTAAGTTTTTTATTTTTTTGCCTATGAAAAGACCTCTGTAAAATTACATATATGTATATAGTATTTATATAGTATTTATTTTTGTAAATGTCTAAACTTTTTTCCTAGAAATATAAGAAACAAATGATGCAAAAAATTTATTTTTATACGGCATTCTTATATGGCTTGCTTTTTCTTTAGAGTCATCGAGTGTAAAGGACCAACTAATACAAGGGTTTATACAGTCGCTGTATATTTCCAAGGAAAACGTTTAGCTACGGCTTCAGGACATAGTATTCAAGAAGCGGAAATGAATTCTGCCAAAGAAGCTTTAGAAAAATCACAAGGTATTACATACAAATAAAAATAATAATCATATAGAATCGAAAATAATCAATAATCTACACACACACACACACACACACACACACACACACACACACGCACGCACGCACGCACGCACGCACGCACGCACGCACGCACGCACGCACGCACGCACGCACGCATCCACAAATATAAAATCAAAATTGAATTCGTCATTGTTCTTTTTCATGCAACTTTTTAATATTTTAAATATGTACACTCACTGGCAGAAAAACGGATCATTGAATTTTAGCATAAATTTTTAATATTTTCAAATAACGATAACTCAATGAAAAATCATCGTATCGAGATGAACCACAGCTCAAATTAAAATTTAAACATTCTTCTTGATGACCATGGAGATCAAATGTGAATTACACAAAATGTAATACTAAATGACGGATATTAAAAGCGGACATTGAAAAATAATTAAAAAATTTTTTTCTTTTAACTATTGCACTACTCAGAGAAATCGGCTGCAGGGCACAAAAGTATATGAGTCTTTAAGAGGATGCTGAAGCGATGGTCGAACTTGATCGATGTCAATAAAACATATTTTTAATTCCAAATAAAATATTACATGCATCGAGAAAACGTTACATACATTAATTAAAACATTACATACAATCACCGATTAAAAGATTGCAACAGTTTTTTTTTCTATGGTTATCAGAATGTAACCTATTCACCGAGCTGGCCCTTATTTATGGATCCATAAGAATAAGATCCAAGTAAGAATCAATCACTCAATGAATACTGCATTTCAAAACCCATTAAAAAAAAATTGTTGCTTTTAGTAGTGAGTGTACATTAAGTAAATCAATAAGTAAAATGTTAGGTACATTTCTTGCTCTGCTATATCCTATATATCACATGAATGTGATGTTATAAACACTTAAATCATGCTTCTTAACATGATAGAAATACAAGAATATTTTCTTGCGCATCCCAAGATCCAGCCAATGAGAATTGCAATTTGACTTAGATCCTAAAAGTAGAGATCGGCCAAAGCCTGACATGATGTTATGATACCGGAAATCACGTGATCTTGGAAATATGCGCCAATATATCAACGCCAATTTCGATGAGAATCTTAGCAAACTGGTGTCGCTCCTCTTTCATATTCGCTTCTCTCATTCTCACATCCGATTTCACAACATGGCAAAGTCAAGTCTGCATTGGCTAAGTTCTACTTTTAGGATTCCTAGACTGTGTCATCACTAAGCGGCAAATTTGAATTATCTAATAATATTAGCATAATAACATTAATGAATTATGCGCAATTTGATATTAAAATTATGGAAAAGTGCAGAGATGTAAGTTAATTTTTGTTGTTATTTACAAATAGATACGAAATTTTGAGTATTTATATTAAAAAATATTAAAGGACAAAATTTTCAACACACAGTAATATTTTTAAATCAATCAGTATTTTAAAGAATTTTCATGTAAATGTGTAAAAAATAAAATGCTTTGCACATACGATTATATAATGTATTAATGTATTAATTTATTAAATATAAAAATTGTTAAGGGACAGTTTATGTTTAATAATAGAGAAAAATTTTGAGAAATTTTGAGAGGAAGATTACGTACAAATAAAAAAATATGAAACATTATCAAATATCAGATTCACTATATCAAATAACAGGCTGTCAAATAACCACAACTATGATCTCGCAATAATATCAAGTAATCACGCTTGTGACAGCAAGCAATCATCGGCTGCGTTCGAAAACGTCGCGCCTCGAATTCAAAACGATGTCTCGGATTCATTATCTGTCCTTGTTTAACATTGAGTGTTTAACTTCCGAGTTACGCATGAAGCATCATTTGTCTTTATTATTCATCAAATAATAAAGAAGAATAAAATGATATCATGCGCTTTATGCGTAACCTAGAACGCACCCATTTAATGTGCAGCTATTATATCGAAGCGAAGCGCTCCGAAAAGACCAAATTTGCACGAATGTGACGTCATCAAGCTGATGCGCAATAGAGTCACAGTATATAGTAGCGCAATTCTCCTGATTTTGTTGTCCAAAATGAAGTGCGCATGCACGAAGTAAGTAAGTTGCCCAGTAACGCCATCTAAACTTCTATCTCATTTCTTTCTTTTTCCGTTTTCTCTTTCAGGGCCATTTAAATGTTCGAGAAGCTGAAATACGGAGAGAAAGAAATAGAAGAAAAGAAAATCATGATTAGTTTAATTAGTTTAATTTAGTTTATTGCGAAGCTTTATGAGAAAGACTATATGTTAACAGAGTAATAGACATAAAATATGATACAATAGACTATAGTAGACATAACAAAAAATAAAATACAATACTATAATCATTAGTAGCGGGCAAATGATTAGGCATCAGCAAAATTGCTGTTATAAAGCCCATCAGCAACAAAACCGAAAATAAGATAACAATACAATGAGAGGTGAACCATTAATTGAAATCATACACACACACACACACACACACACACACACACACACACACACACACACACACACACACACACTAATACTACTACGTACTACTAACTTAATAGTAGTAGTAGTAGTTAACGTTAATTATGTGTAGTATTTCGTTTACGTTTTACGTTTAAGTTAAGTAA
>NW_012130091.1:1143975-1147040 GCF_000143395.1 Atta cephalotes
TTTTATTTTATTTTAATTACTTATATTATATTAACTTATTAATTTATTAATTTTTTTAGTTTTTTATTTATTAGTTTAGTTTAGTTGTTGTTGTTGTGTGTGTGTGTGTGTGTGTGTGTGTGTGTGTGTGTGTGTGTGTGTGTGTGTGTGTGTGTGTGTGTGTATAAACGATCTAGAGAGAGAAGGGGAGGAGAGACAGAAAGAGAGAGAGAGACGGGGAGGAGAGACAGAAAGAGAGAGAGAGAGCGGAAAAATAAAGAGCAACTGAGAAAGAAATTCAGATGACGCTACTAGGGAACTTATTTCGCGCGTGCGCACTCCATTTTGGGAAACACTAACATCAAAGGTGACAAAGAGTTGCGCTACTGTATATACTGTGGTAGAGTTCTAAATTCGTTCATGGGATGAGAATATTCTATTTCTACTATGCTTCTCAAGCCATTTCTTTTTTAAGCTTCAAAATCATAATTTAAAGAGCTTATGTGATATTCTTATAAATTATAAATTATTCAAATATGAGAAAGTACTTTTTGGCCTGTATAGTCAAAGCTTAAGGTAGCGCTTAAGATCGTCTTGGTCAAAACTATTCAATTAAGATCATCTTGAGATCATAATAATTCATAATCACGAAATGATCTTCGAGATGATCTTCGAGAAGAAGTTCTTCCTTAAGGCTTCTGACTCAGTCAAGAATTCTGCGTTGATGATGGCGACACAAAATCAGACGGCGGTCTGACGAAATCGGTAGTCACATACTTAAACGCGAGCCCATGTCCGTGTGCTCGCCTGCGGCGCGCCGCGAATGAACGAGACAGCGAGCTCCTTCTCATACTAGTCACTTGTTTCAAGCTTGAAAAGGCTTTCTCGGCAATCTCGGCCGCTGGGCGGTCCTAGGCATTAATAAAGAACGGGAGAAGCGTTCTAGATAACGTGTAAGTTTTAATAAATTGTTGTATACTCTTCCCATTAATCCAGAGAGAATAGAATAGAATTTATTACTTCAGCATTTACATAGCCAAGAAGGGACTTAATTTACATGAATTTCTTATCCACACTGCTAGTACCTAACTCTAAAAAACAAATAAAAGATTTTCTTAATATTCTCATTTTCATTTCTTTGAATATATATTCTTCATAATATATATTCTTCTATCTTATAATATTTATTACATATCACTCTAATCAAAATTTATAGACCGTAATTGGTATTTAAGAGTAAAAAATTATTTCCAAAAATTTAGTCAGCGATGGTATGAAATATTTTTAAAAAAAGATAAAGATTGTAAGTAGAGATAAAAAAATCCTTTTCTTTGTTGATAATTCAACTATTAAATTAGTTTCATCTTTTTGAATAGAATAAATCGATGTATAATTATATTATTTAATACCACCTATTTTTTTCACTACGTACATCACAGCCTGACCATGCATATATACTATACTATACAATATACTATACTATACGATACACATGACTACAATAGTATGATCCCTAGCTACAGCTATATATAAATATGTCACAATACAATATATATTCCTAATATTATGTCACATCTTTTCTAATCGTGTCTCGCGCATTTCTAGATGCAAATTTGTTCTTCTGCTTAAATATATTATTCCATGTCCTTTACCTCGCTGTCTTTTCCTCCATTTTCCTTTTTCTGATCTCTTTTTTTCTTTCTCTCTCTAATTTACCTAAAACTTTACATTTAATTGAATCTAATTCTTCGCTGCAAAATTTCTTCCATATTTCCTCCTTATTCTTTCCTAGTTCCCTAACCAACTACATACTTTTGGGCATTCCTCCACATAGTGTTCCATATAGTCTATCCCTATTCCGCAAAATACGCATTCTCTATATTCCCTATCTAGCCAATATTTATTTCCTTCCTCCATATTCCCGCATTTAAACCTAACTAACCCTCGCACTCCTATACATATGTTTTCCTTCTTTAAATAATTAGGACATTTTTTCCCCGTATCAAACTCTTTGTATTTTTCATTGTATCTTGCAGTTCTCATCCTACTATCTTCCTTGTCTTTGCCCCTCCCTTTCCTTCCTAATTATTTCCTCCTCTAACCTCCCTTCATTTCCATCGTTCCCTAATTCCCTAGCATTTATTCCCCATCCATTCCTATTATAAAACCTTTTTCTCTCTTCACTATACATCCTTCCATTTATCCTTTTTTTTTTTCCAACAATACCGAAGACTGTTCTCCCTTTTTTTCTTTAATCTCCTCTCGTATCTCATGGCTCTTATTCTCCAACCTATCCTTAATTTATCCGTAGCTGATTCCCTCATTATCACATATCTCGTAGTGCAGAACTTTATACTGAATATCCCACCTCACATGATCTAATATAATTTTCTCCAGACTTCCTCTTTCTTCCTAGATTTCTACTTCATACTCCATAACACTTTGTACTAGGTATTTAAAGTACCTATCTCCTATAAAATCGTTTCTGCATAATCTTTCTCCTAAACTTCATACCTTTTTGGCTGCTGCCTTCTCTTTCCTGCTCATTATATAATCTTCTTTCTATTATATGATCTTCATAATCATCTTTTCTATTAAAAGTAAAGCCTTAAAACATTGTACCTCCTCAATCTCTCTACCCCCATTTTTATGCTTCCTTCTTTTCTTTCTCATGCTTATCAAATATTATTATCTTTGTTTTTTCGGCGCACAGTTCTATTTTCCTATTTTTACTATTTATACTTTCCTATTTTTTTTAAATCTCTTTAGTGTATCCATCATATCTATCAGCGCAACTCTTTTTCGTTAACAGCACTATATCATCCGTATATGCTAAGTTCCATATGCTTATATCATCTACCGCAACTTCCCCTGTATTTCTTTTTTTAACTCTCTGTCAAGATCCACAATATATAAATTAAACAGGAGTGGACTCAGCCCTGTCTAACTTCTCTTCTTATCAGGACACAGCCCTGTCTAACTCCTCTTCTTATCTGGAACTTCTCTTAAACCTCTCTCAAACCTCTTCTCAAACCTCTGCTTGTTCTGACCGTCTCCGTGTCCTCATATCACACACAGACAGACAG
>NW_012130091.1:1147060-1194587 GCF_000143395.1 Atta cephalotes
ACACACACACACACACACACACACACACACACACACACACACACACACACACACACACACACACACACACACACACACACACACACACACACACACACACACACACACACACACACACACACACACACACACACACACACACACACACACACACACACACACACACACACACACACACACACTAATCTCCTTATCAGCTGCTTCTTAATTCTATATCTCCTATAATTCCCATAATATACCTCTATCCACTCTATCGAAAGCTGCCTCCACAAAGAGAGCATATACTTTCCTCTCTCTTCTGTCTGCTTGCTCTTTTGAATCAGTACGAATATGTTATCCATCATCGACCTACCTTTTCTAAATCCTGTTTGCGTCTCCGAGATTATGTTTTTATTCCCTATCTCCTCTTTCAATTTAATTTTTAAAATCTCCGCGTACTATTTGTACGCTATACACAATAATGATATCCTTTTATAGTTTTCTACCGATTCTGTGTCTCCTCTCTTATATAATGTATACAATAATACTTTGCCTCCAGTCTTCAGGTATCTCTCCTTGTCTCCAAATTTATCCCAATAGTTCTATCATGTCCTTCCATAACCTTCCGCATATTTCCACACTTCCATCGGGATTCCATCTATATTCACGGTCTTTTTGTTCTTCATCTTCTTTAATGCTCCTCTAATTTCTTCTTCTTTCAACTCTTCCACCACCTGTCCTTCTTCTCCATTCTTTTGTCTCAATTTCCTTCTTTTCCCACATCCACTTCAGTACCGTTTAAAAGATTCATAAAATGTTGCCTCCATTTCTCTATCTCAATGTTATTATCTTTCTATATCCTCTTATCCCTTTTTTTGTTTATAAATTTCCATATATCCGTCTCCCTTTTCAAACCTCTCAATTCTGTTTCCTCTTCTTTTCTCTTTTCTTTTTGCTTCTTTTCCTTCAACTTTTTAAATTTCCTTCTTTCTTTCATATATATATTCTCTGTTGCCTATTTTCCTAGTCTTCATCTCCTATGTATTCTCTACATTTCTTTCTTCTTCCTGATACAATTTCTATTCTATCAATCCTTATGTCCTAATTCCTTATATTCTAGAATCTTTTGGTTTTTATCTTCCTCTTGATTATCGCTCGATGTACAATTTCTTGATTTTTTGCCATTTTTCTCTATTGTTCTCCTTTTTGGGCTGCTTCATCAGTTAAAATTTCTGCCTTTTCTTGATATTCTTTTATGGTCTGTTCATTCCATACAATTATCTCCTTTATCTCTTGCTTTTTCCTCTTCCTTTTTCTGCCTCTCCTCTTCTCCTTCTATGCTAAGCAACAGCGGCATGTGATCCGAGTTCACCCTATCTCTTATCGCAAATTCCCTTACGTTTTCTTTTATACTTTCTTTATACTTTTGCAATCACATAAACAATAATGCACTACTCTTATAACCTACATAAGTATATTTCCCCGTCCCGATCTCCTTTCGTCGATCCATTTAAAATGTACCATCCTTTTCTCTGTGCCCAACTCTGCCTCCGTTTCCTATCACTTTGTCTTTACTTCTCCTTTCTATTTCTTCTTCCCACTCTACACTACTTAGTTCACTTATTCTTACATTAAAATTCATCTATTATTATTTCTTCTTTTTCCATATTTCCTAGAATTATTTCTAACTTTTCTTCTAAATTTTTCCAGCTCCCCTATTATATACCGATATTATTATAACTTTCTTTTCCCTTATACCTATAATCAACATTGTTTCTCCTTCCTTATTTTTATATATTAGGTTCGATTCCTCAGCCCAATTTTTCTTTATGCCTACTATAAATCTCCCCCCATAGCCCTGCCTCTTTTCTTTTCTCTATGTGCATATATACATTCCCATTTATGTGAACTAGGTAACCTCCCTTCAACTTTTTTTCACTCATTTTCTTCTGTTTCACATAGGCTAATTAAACTTACATAGTTCCTACATAATTTTAAAAATCTTTATCCTTATTACTTACACAATGTTCCAAAACATAATATTTCCTCCCCTTTTATTTGCCTTTATTTCTCTTTTTCTCTTGTACTCCCTTAACTCTTCTTTTTCCACCTTTCCTTAAGTTCCACACTCCTTTCTTGGCTTAACATAAATTTTTTTCCTCTCCTATTTCCCTTAACTTATCCCTTTCTTTTCTCTCTCTATTCTCATATTTTCTATTATTATTTTCCTTTTCTTTCTTCTCTTCTTTTCTCTATTTCTGCCCAAGTTTTCCAAACCCCTCTTGTCTTCACCTTCCTATATCCTATCTTTATATCTTCCTCCTTGTTTTTCTATGTTTTCACCCACTTATTTATTCTAGTGCGTCTTTCTTTCCTCAAAACTTCAATCATTTTTGAAAAAAATTTTCCTTCCCTTTAATTTATTCTTGTTTTTCATCTCTCTTCATTTCTATTTAATTTAATGATCACTATTGGTCCACTCATCCTCCAGCTGATAATCTGTACATCTATCCCTATTTTCTCCTTTATAAGTTTTTGTGCTCGTTCTTTGTCTTTCTCTATATCTTTATCTCCTTCCCATTTAATCCCCTTAATATTGCATTTTCTTTTCTCTCGTTCTGCCACCAATTTCTGCACTGCTCCTATCTCTCTTTCACTTAATCTGTCCCATGCTTCCTTCTGACCACCTTCCACTCGCAGTCCTATTATAGATACTCCCTTATTATACACACCCTTCTCCTCCCCTTCCTCTTCCTCTCTTGATGTATAACTATGACCTATTCTCTTTTCCATTTCATCTAATCTATCTTTTATCTCTTTTCTCCCTTTATTATATTCCTCCCTCTCTAAGTCTTTTCTCTGCCTTCTCTATCCAGCCTCCTTTATCTTATTTTCACTTTCTATTATTTTCTCTTCTATCCTCCTAAACCTTTCCTCCCAAAATCTTTCCTTGATCTTCTGTCTTTCGATGCTTACTTTTCTTTCCTTCCTTATATTTTCCATAAAAGCTATTCTTTCCTCTCTCATTAATTTAATTTTCTTTCTAATACTGTCTTCTACCTCCTCTCTCGCTCCTCTCCTCTCCGCCCTTTCCTCTGTTTCTTCATTTAACCTAAATGTTACCTTTTTCCTACTGACAGTGCCCCTCTCCTCTGTTGTCAACTTTCTTTGCTTGCTATCCAACTTTCCCTTCCCGGCTCCTCCCCCCCTCTTCCTGATGAGTCGCGTCTTTCGATGCCATAATCTCATCTATCTTCTCTTTATCTCATATAGAACAGTTATATCTTTACGAAGTTCTTATCGCATTTATTTATCACTTCTGCGTATCCTACTTATCCGTATCTAATATCCTTTTTTCGTTTCTAATTACACTTCATATCTAAATCACCGCTACATTCGCACGCATGCATTCACGTCACCTAACCAAGTCCCCAGAGAGAATAGTATAAATCATATTAAAACGCAACAGTTTATGTGATATTTAATTGTTAACGATTTTTCATGCGCGTTAGTATACTCTTCTTTCATAAATTCGAATAGCAAGAATAGTTTAGTAAAAGTAGAATTTTACCGAAAAAAAATTATAAACTAGCATTTCTTTTCACGAAAGTCTCGAAAGACCATCAGAAAAAAAATGTGTATGTTTAAGACTCGAGACTTGTGAAGAAAATACGCAAAAAAAAATCGGATAGTTGCAAAAAATACTTTTTTCACTTATAAAATGAAAAATATATAATATTGATTGAAATATATAATATTGAAAAAATATTGATTGTATGGAAAAAAATTCGGTATAAAAAATGTAGGTATTCGAAATATCTACAAAATGAGACGTGAAACATTAAAATCGATCTATTATAGTTCAATAGAAAAAAAAACAACACCCAAAAAGATTTTTTTTTACTCGCTCTCTGTTCATTGAGATTTAAACGCAAAGCTTTGAAATTCTCGTAAAATGTAACCCTTGTAATAACGAACAAATAGTCTGAATAAGCCTGAAATGTTCATTAGTTTTTGCAAAAAGCCATTTATTTACTAAAAACCTGTTTGAAAACTTAATTTTTTTTATCTTTGAGCAGCTGCACAGCAATTTGCAGGGATGATTTTTCTTCTTCAAGAGCACTATCACGTACACTTAATAACAAAACGATTTTTTGCAATTAAACTATTATAAAACGATTTTAAAAAGTGAGTAGCTTTTTCCATATAAAAAAATGAAATAATTTCGTTAATATGCATCATATCAAATGTGAAGCATTCGAAATCTGACATTTTTTTTACAAATTTGAAAAAAAAAGGACTACCCTCGAAAAAAAAGGACTACTCGATTATTAGAAGCCGAGATAACAATTTTTTTTCAAAAAATCACTATGGCTCTAATTTTTTAAATTAAGAGTTCTATCTGGCACCAATATATCAAGAAAGAATTGAATTTGCTGTTAAAAAAAATCTTGAATTGTAACCATAAAATTTTTAGAAAATTTTTTGTTTCTTGAATTTTTATTTTTTCAGTTTATTACTAAAAAAATCATATTTGAGTATGGAATGCATGTCTGATTAACAAATTTAATCACATTAGCTATTTTTCTTTAATATGATGTAAAAAGTGTCCAATTGGACAATTAAATGTACGAAATTATCAGTACAAAATTGTTTTTGTGAATTTAATTGCAGATGCAAGTGTAACATATAATTAACGTTAAAGTAAACAAATAATTAATAAATAATTTGCCAAAATTAGCGTAAAGATATAACATTAACTTTCGCAAATATAAAGTAAAACGTAAAGATATAACACTAATTTTCGCAAATAAAAAATATTAGTATTACATGAAAAATATATTTTGCAACTATTCAATAGTTATTTGACAAATTGTTCATTAATTAATTATTTACATATGTCATATTTGCATTTGCAATTAAATTCACAAAAACTATTTTGTATTAATAATTCCGTATATTTAATTATCCAATTAGACATTTTTTATAGCATATTAAATAAAGAAACATAACTAATGTGAAATTTGTTAATCAGACATGCACCAAACTTGATTTTTTAGTAATAAACAGAAAAAATAAAAAAGAAACAAAAAATTAAAAACTTCATGGTTACAATTACTTTGCGAAACATTGGTTAAGCTATTTGTTTATATCGTCGAGCTACCTCAGATTAAAAAAAATTATGTTTCCACATCAATTTATTGCTGAGAAAACGTAAATTTAGTAAATTTTAACGCACAAAATCAGGTACGCGAATCCCCGAGCGGCCCGATCTTCCCCACTCGACTGCTCGCCAGCTTCTCTCACTTCATTCAGCGCACTACCTCGCTCTCATTCTTCAACTTTTCAATGGTTTTAAACAAACTTTTTGGTTTAAACAAAAAATTGGAGAATTTTTTAACAGCAAATTCAATTCTTCCTTGACAAATTGATGTCAGAACTCTTAATTTTAAAAATTAGAGCCACAGTGATTTTTTGAAAAAGAATTGTTATCTCAGTTTCTAATAATCGGAGGGTAATCCTTTTTTTAATTTGTAGAAAAATGTCAGATTTCGAATGCTTCACACGGCTATTTGATATGATACATATTAATGAAATTATTTCATTTTTTATACGGAAAAAACTACCCACTTTTTACTTAAAGTTGTTTTATAATAGTTTAATTGCAAAAAATCATTTTGTTATTAAGTGTATGTGATAGTGCAACTCTTGAAGAAGAAAAATCACCCTTATAAATTGCTATATGACTGCTCAAAGATGAAGAAATTAAGTTTTCCGCAGACAAGTTTTTAGTGAATAAATGGTTTTTTGCAAAAATTAATGAACATTTCAAGCTTGTTCAGACTACCATAGATTTGTTCGTTATTACAAGGGTTACATTTTACGATAATTTCAAAACTTTGCTTTTTTCAATCTCAATGAACAGAGAGCGAGTGAAAAAAAAATCTTTTTCAGTGTTTTTTATTTTTTTTCTATTTAACTAATAGATCGATTTTAATGTTTCACGTCTTATTTTATAGTTATTTCGAATATCTACATTTTTTATATCGAATTTTTTTTCCATACAATACTTAACTTTTCAGACATAAATTTTATTGCAACTTTACGTTGTAATATTCGATCATCAAATAATAGATGAGCCAATTGTGATTCCAAATATTATATCGTATCTAATAAAAGAAGATGAAATATCATGACGCAAAAATGTTGTAGATAAGAAACAAAAATCTGATTCTTAGTGTCTCATATTTATATCATATTTGCATCATAATATTTCGCGATTTACTGATTTAATGTTGCTGCAATATTTTAAATCACAATCGCTCTATGAAGCATTGGATGATTCTAAGATAAACGTGAAGTTGCTGTATGTATATTTGTCTACTGGGAACATTTTAACGAAAAAATTTAATTATAATTTGTTTTTTTATTTTCAGAATATATTTATTAAGAGAGAGAGTTATTAATTATTTTTATATGTACAAATTTTTATACTTATATAACGCAATTATAAATATTCTTGGAGTAAAACGCATGGAGTATCGATGAGATTTGAACCTAAGAGATGATAGCCTTTGGGGTGGTAGCCTACCTACGCTAACGTTGAGTTAATCGCACGCTTGTCTGAACACTTTTTTAAATTTGGCATATATTGGATTTTATTTTGTTATTTGTACCGATCATGTATGTAATATGTATGTGTTTATATATAGAGTGTCTGATAATTCTTCTGACAACACTCGTGGGCAGGTAGAGCGGACTAAACTGATTGTGAGACGAAAAGTCCTCTACCATTTTACATTTTCGCAATAGTTAACAAGATATTATTAAATTAATTATTAAAAATTGTCGAATATTGGTTTTCAATAATTTTTTACTTTAGTGCTATTAATTTTACGAAAAAATAGCAAGAGATAAAAATTTATTTTCTTCTTATAGAATTGTTGAGAATTTCAGAATTTTTTTAGTACTACATTTTCTCATATTGATAAAAATAGTTGCCAATAAGAAAATTCAATACTAAAAAGTTGATAAAAAATTCTGAAAAAATTCTCAGAATTCTATGAAAAGAAAATAAACAATTTTTGTCTGCTGTATTTCTGTAAAGTTGATACTACTTGAGTAAAAAATTATTAAAAACCAATATTCGTTGATTTTTAATGATTAATATTTCTCTCGTTAACTATTGTGAAAATTGTAAGATATATGATAAAGGATTTTTTCGTCTAAATTTTATATATATAGTATAATTATCTTAGTATATTTATCTTACTATAGTGTCTTACTTCATGAAGTAAAATAAGGAAAAATTGACAAATCATTTATGCTTACTATGACATCATATCAGGATTACAAATCCTTTAAATAAAATTCAGTACATCAAAATCAACATTTGTTTACAAATTTTATAATATATTTATCTTATTTTATGCATAAAATAAAGAAAAATTTTAAAATTATTTAAGCTTAGCATAACATGATTGCAAATGTGTATCATTATATGATGTATTTCACTTAATTATGTATGATGTAAATATTTCATATAGTGATATCTTAAAAGGAATATTATAAATCTGAAAATATATTTTCATACATATATATGTTTGTAATTTTATAACAAAAAATTTCAATCATTCAAATAATCTAAATTTTATATTTACCTTAATATATAAATTTTTGCTTTTATAATGTCATAAATAATCATAAAATTGTTCTAAATTTTCAGTAAATTAATTTATGCATATCGTGATATAAGATCTATCCGGATATCTATCATTTTATAAGCGAAAAATGTGCTTTTTGCAACTATTCGATTTTTTTCGCATGTTTTCTTCACAAGTCTCGAGTCTCAAACATACGCATTTCTTTTCTGATGGCCTTTCGAGACTTTCTTGAAAAGAAATGCTGGTTTATAATTTTTTTCCGATAAAATTTTATTTCTATTGAACTATTCTTGCTACTCGAATGAAGGAGGTAGATATATGAAAATAGTAGATATATGAAAAATCGTAAACAATTAAATATCGTAAACTGTTGCGTTTTAACATTTATATTATTCTGGATTAATGGACACTATTATTACAATTTATTAAAACTTATATGTTATTTAGAATGTGTTAGAATTTAGAATCCTTGTCCCTTATCGAGGCCGCCGGTCGAGATTGCCGAGAAGGCATTTTGGGTTGCTTGAAACAAGTGACTAGTAGTAAGAAAGAACTCCCTGTCTCGTTCACTCTCGGCGTGCCGATGGCGTGCATACATAGGCTCGTGCTTATACTTGTATGTGTGTTACAGACAGTGCACCACGATGAATGATTGAACTTGTAGGCGTGGAAAAATGTTTTGACGGCGAAATTTATGTTGCATCATTTCATTATTATTTGCTTAATTGTGAAAATGTGATTTATCTCTACTTATCAAAATCGTAATTATCGATGAAAACTAAAATTATCTTAGAATTTTATATGTAAAAGCGTATATTTTACTCGTTTCAACAGTTATCAGACCGTGCGTTTTTACCTGAATATAGACTCACTTTACGTGCCTTTTACGATCATTTTACTGTCAAAGGAGAAAAGGACAATTTTCATCGATTTTTACAAGTTTAAAGTGATCTCGTCATTTCGTTTCATTCAAGGTGTCTTTATTTAAAAATGGTATGCAACCTAAATTAACATGTCATTCCTCGCTTCTATCGTTACGATTCCAACATGACCGCCACGACTAGTCAGGAGTCCGGATTTATAATAGATGTTTAAGCCTTAAGTCGTAAGAAATTGACCAATTACAATCAAATTCGAGAAGAATAATCGATTATGATTCATCCATTTCTTATGGCTTAAGGCTTAGAACTCTATTGTAGATAGGGGTTAAGGAATTTTTATTTGATTTAAGATCGTGACGAAGATATTTTTAAGAAAGTTCTTAAGAAATGTTCTTAAGGATGTTCTAAATGAACTGATTTGATATTTCTATAATATTTGATATATCTATAATATTGGATTCTCTAAAGAAACATTGAGAAATATAATTTTACGGATGTTTTATTATCTTTTGATTAAGTTGGATTCCAACTCGAAGTGCATTCCCTAGTAAAAAAAATTTCGCTGGAATTATTCCACGTTTAGAATATTTCAGCGAAATTGAAAATTAATCGAAATTTTATCGAAAGTGAGTTTTTTAGCTGACATACTGAAATTGAACTGAACTTTCTTTGAACTTCTGTTCTCGATTTTTTTGAAATTTTTCCTGAAATTTCTCTGAAATGCTGAAAAGTATTTCAAAACGTGGACTAATTTCAGCGAAATTTTCCCATCGGAATTGAAGGATTTTGTACAATTGTTTTGTCTGTATTTTCTTGCAGGTGATAAATATTAAGAAGACTCCATTCATCTCAAATTTTAATAAAAAAATACACTGAATCAATGCGTTTTCTCCAAAATAAAGATTTGAAAGATGTGTTCAGCGAATCGAAATATATTATTAAAGTTGACAACTATTCAGGTTAAGAAATCTGTCACAGCCACGCAATACTAAATTCATCTGCCATACAATACTAAATTCACTATTTTAAAAATAATTAAAAAATTTATATTATATTGGGTTGTCCGGAAAGTTCGACTAAAATTTAAATTTTAGTATACATTTATTAAATTAAAATTTTCTGCGTTTCAATTTTCCTTCAACATCGGCACGAACTTTCCGGACAACCCAATATTTTTAAAGCATTGAAGCTTGTTATTTAAAATTGATATCTTTTTAATTTTTTTTTTTATATGTATTTTTATATGTATTTTTTATATGTATTAAAGCTTAAATCTAGCATTTCTTTAAAATAGATGCTATGATGCAACTCCGTCGTTGTCCAAATTCCTATAAATTTTGAAAAAAATTACAAATGTTCATAATGTATTATTAAATTTATTAATTAAAATTACTAATATTACCTAAGGATTTATATAGTAAATCTATCGCGAATCTCGCGTTTCCAACTTTTTGTATATACTTGTTTTAATAAATAAAAATATAAAATGTCATATAACATAATCTTCTAAAATTACATTTATATAGGATTCTTCTAATATTAAATTTATAAGAACAGTTTATGATTGGTTAAATCTTAATTTCAAAACATTTCCCGTACAAATTTTGGCCACAAGTTTATATTAGCAACATTTTGGTGAGCCAAGGATTTTTATTTAATTACTTTATTAAACATATCATTTTTCAATATAATCAAATAAGAGTCTGCAGCAGAGAAATATCTTGTCTACCTACAAAAACTTGTACGTGATCATATCGATACATTTAGTCAGTAAAACAGATTTCCTAACCTCAATAGACGTCAACTTTAATATTTAATATCTCGATTCGCGGGATATTTTTTCATTGTAAATATATATTTATTTTTATGCGAAAAACGCATCGATTCAGTGTATCTTTATCAAAATTTGAAGAGAACGAGGTCCTCTTAACATTTACCATCTTTGCTTAAGTCCATCTCGAACACGTATTGGCGAAGACCGTCTTATTTATTATACAAGGTGTCTTATTTATTATACAAGGTATCTTGAATTTAAATGATTTCGGGAACGTGTAGAGGATCGATAAACTAAGAAAAAAAGTTCTATAGACTTTGCTCCGTTTTTGCTTCGTTTTGGAAAAAAATCGCAAAAAAGACAAAACGTAGTTTTCATCAATACTTTCTCATTACTTCACGTTGTATTTATTTACTTGCTTAATGGAGATATTGTTTAGCAATGCAAGCATTGTATCTAGTACTACGGACAGCTGTGTTGCAGCCAAACACTGATTTGACGATATTTGGTGCACTGCAGCCTCGATTCGATTTCTCAATTATTCTCTTGAGTTGACTGCGACGAATAAACTTCCTGCTTCAAGACCTGTGTATACATACATATACATACATATACAGAATGGGGCATTTTATCACCCCAAGCGAATATCTTAGAAACTAAGAGAGATACAAGAAAGTTTTATATGAAATTCTCAATCTTGATTGAAGGCTTCAAAGAATAAATTGTAGAAAGCCAATGCGAGTTAGCACAGGCTGTTGATGTGCAAGAATATCATACATTTCGAAATGAAATAAAATTACAGACGTTTCGACGATTATTATTGAATCTTCAATGTAGTTTTTGAAAAAATTTAATTGTGTAAATTTAAATATGTATTGACCGCTTACTATGTTTCGTCAATATAATAAATATAAAACTTGTCGTATTTAACTAAATACTCAAACGAATTACATATCTGCAATATACAATAATAAAAGACATAAAATACTAATACAAAAAATATTTAAAAAACTAGGTACACTTACATTACATATTGATGATAGTCAGATAATTTAGAACGTGTATACAGTAAGACATTTCAAGAGTGTGAAGAGATCAAAACGAAATTATTATTAAGTGGGGAAATAACACAATAAATAAAAGGAAAACGAAAAGTCAAACGAATTATGAAAACAAAGTATGCGCATTAACTATTAACTTGGAAAAATCATTCTTCTTAAAATAAATCATAATATAAAGAATCTAACATTTCAGTATCCTCTTATAAATTTAAATTATTCTCTTATTTCTTAATATAAATAAACTTTGACAAGGGAAGTGATAATCGCAAATTAGAATGAATTACATATTGTTGGAAAGGTCTTGTCGAATAAAGTTCAGCTGTACAATACTTCTTGCTTGAATGGCGCCTCTAGAGGGCATTATGTGCAATATAAGTTATCAGTTTGATAAAACTTGTTTCTCTATACTCGTCTGAGTCAACTCCGATGACCTTGACATTGACGTATGTTATCAAGGTCATGATCTTGAATGATCTCCAACATGTTTTAGTTATCGTTTAGTACCCGTTATTGACAAAATAAGTTTTATAAATGGAATATATGAAAGACGAAGAAGTGAAATATTATCACGACCCCAAAGTGCGCCACGAGGAGGTAATCCTACCATAGCCTCCCCGTGGCACACTTGGAGTTGTGATAATATTTTATCAGCAAATAACGGAGAATAGAGTATCCATAAATGAAATATCGGCAATACTTATTACATATTTTTTGCTACAGTTGATCGTCTTCCATACATTTACAGTCATGACCTTGACAACATACGTCAATGTCAAGGTCATTGGAGTTGAGATCAGAGGAGTGTAGGAACACAAGAGTTTACCAAACTTCTATTGCACATAGCACCCTCTAGAAGCGTCATTCAAGCGAAGTATTGTACAGCTGAACTTTACTCAGTAAGACCTTTCCAACAATATATGTCAGGTGTATAAGCTTAAATCCGCAGTTTGCTCATAGGTGGCATTAGTGAGCGTACAAAGCTACCCTGGGCACACTTTTTTTTATGTGTTTGACATCTGTCAACATTAACCAATGCACATCATCAGCAATTTCTTACAACAACATACATTTTTTCTTTCGTAATCATGTCTAATTTTTTGCTAAAAAAAAGCATATGCGGGAAGCTTTGCTTTTCTGTTTCAATTTGAAAAAATCGGCTGCCGAATCGCATCGAATGCTTATGGAGGCCTATGGCGACAATGCTTTATTGGAAACAACGTGCAGAGATTGATTCGCTGGTTCAATGACAACAATTTTGACCTGAGTGACAAGAAGCGTGAAAATCGGCCCAGGAAAGTTGAGGACTGTCAATTGCAGGCTCTTTTGAACGAGGACGATACTCAATCAAAAAATGCTTGCCGAGCAATTGGGTGTTTCTCAAGCAGCCATTTCCATGCGGCTACGTGCCATGGAGAAGGTTCAAAAAATCGGAAAATGGGTGCCGCATGAACTGAACGATAGGATGCAGATGGAGCGACGCCAAAACACATGCCAAATTCTGCCAGACAAAAAAGGAAGTCGTTCCTGCATCGGATTGTGACAGGCAATGAAAAGTGGATCTATTTTCAGAATCCTAAACGCAAGAAATGTTGGGTTGATCCCGCTCAATCATCAACCTTTTCCTTAAGACCAAATTGCTTCGGACGGAAGACTGCTGTGCGTTTGGTGAGATCAGGAGGGTGTCATCTACTACGAGCTGTTAAAACTTGGTGAAACTGTTAATGCTCACCGCTACCATCAACAACTGATCAAATTGCACCGTGCTCTGCGTGAAAAAAGGCCGCATTATCAGAAAAGACATGACAAGCTGATTTTCCTCCATGACAATGCACCATCGCACATCAACAATGGTCCAAAACTACTTGGAGATATTCAACTGGGAAGTGCTATTCCATCCCGCTTACTCACCAGACCTGGCACCTTCTGACTATCACCTGTTTTTGTTGATGGGCCACGCGCTCGCTGAGCGGCACTTCGATTCTTACGAAGATGTCCGAAAATGGCTTGATGAGTGGTTTGCCTCGAAAGATGAGGAATTTTTTGGCGTGGTATACACAAATTGCCCGAAAGATGGGAAAAATGTATAGTTAGCGAGGGCAAGTACTTTGAATAAATTTGTTTTTGCTTCCTAGGAAAAAAAAAAATGTGTTTTTCTGACAAAAACAGTGGATTTAAGCTTGTACACCTAGTTAATTCTCCTAATTAATTCTAATTTGCGCTTCATTTTATGCACTTCTCTTGTTTATCGCTTGTAATTTTTTTCTTCATTTAGAATCTCGCATACCAACAAAAGAAATGTAGTAGTAGTTCTTGATAAAATTGATTATGTAAATAAAATGGAATTTTTGCTTTCAAATACTGATACTTACACTATTGTTAAACGCAATCCTTCAAATAAGGTATTATAATTAAAAGATTTAAAAGATTTGTTAAAAACTTGGAAAAATCGAGAATTAATTTCTGATTATACTTATAATTTTTTTAAACTCAACAAATCCAACATTATCTAGAGTTTATAGTTTTCCCAAAATACACAAACAGAGCAACCCGTTACGTGTTATAGTTTCTTCTATAGGTAGTCCCTTACATAATCTTGCGATATTTTTACACAAAATTTTCGATGAAAGCTTAGAAAAACCTTACGATTACATAAAAAACAATTTTCAATTTGTAAATGATCTTATTAAAATAAAATTATCTAACTCGGTGTTGATATCGTCGAGACGTTGTCTCATTTTTTACAAACTTGTAAACCTAGTAATAAAAAGCATTGATTGACGTTCGACGGCATTCTCTTAATGGTAAAATTAATTTACCAAAGGATGAATTTTTCAAAACAATCGTTTTGGTACTTAACTTCACATACTTAAGCCTAATGATAAATTCTATAAATAGCCTTTTGATGTCCCAATGGAATTCCCGCTATCCCCTATTTCAGCTGATTTAATCCTGCAACATCTCGAAATTTTTGTACTTGAAAAACCGTTCTCTTTGGAATTTTATAGATATGTCGATGACATTATACTCTCAACTCAAGAGTACAACATCAATACGATCATAAATAATTTTAGTTTTCACTCTAGATTAAAATTTATAGCAGAGCTTGGTGATAATAGTTTAAACTTTTTTAATGTAACGTTGATAAAGAAAGATAATATTCTGTTATATGATTGGTATCATCAATTTTTTCGGCGCGATATTTAAATTATTTTTCGTGCCATTCAATGTGTCAGAAAATGAGAACGATTTTTGGTCTAATGGACAGAATTTTACTATTATCACATCCTAGTTTCTGAAAAAAACTTTCGATTAGTAATAAAAATTTGATTGAATAATGAATACTTTTTCAATATAATATTTAATTATATCAAAAAAAGATTTTACATAAAATTTAAACGACTTAATAGCAAATTAGTACAAATTAGTACAAATAAAAATTCATCTGCAACTAAATCTTTAACAACCTTTTTTATTGTTTCCTATGTTCCTTATGTGTCAATATCAAAGATATTAGAAAGATTCAAAAAATTTTTCAAAAATCAAACATGAAATACAAAGAACATTCAGTTGTTTATTATTATATGTTTGTAATTTGCAAATCACTAGTGAATTTATAATTTTTCAAAAATAACAAAATGGTTAGCTTGGCTTACGTAGGATTACATAAATTGAGTTTCATTAGAGTTCAAAAGGACAAATTACATTTTTTGTTATATTCTAACGTAGTATATAAAATTAAATGTTTTGTAACGCTTCATACGTAGGCCAAATGGAAAGATTATTAATCAGGATATTAGAACATCGTAATCATATCAATAAACGTAATTAACACTCGATTTACGGAATATAAACTTGAATTTAATCATAATTTTGATTGGAATATCAAGATTTTAGATGAAGAAAAGAATTACAACAAGCGATTAATCTTAGAGATCTATTTATATTAAGAAACAAAAGAATAGTTTAAATTTACAAGAGGATAATGAAATGTTCTTTATATTATTATTTATTTTAAGAAGAATGATTTTTCCAAGTTAATAGTTAGTGCACATACTTTGTTTTTATAATTCATTTGACTTTTCGTTTTCCTTTTATTTATTGTATTATTCCCTCACTTAATAATAATTTCGTTTTAACACACTCTTTACGCACTCTTGAAACTTACTGTATATATATTACTATATATACATGTTCTAAATTATCGTTCCGATCATTATCAATATATAATGTAAGTGTACCCAGTTTTAATATTTTTTGTATTAGTATTTTATGTCTTTTATTATTTTTCATATTATTGTATATTGCAAATATGTAATTTATTTGAGTATTTAGTTAAATACGACAGACAAGTTCTATATTTATTAACAAAATAGTAAGCGGTCAGTACATATTTAAATTTACACAATTAAATTTTTTCAAAAACTGCATTGAAGATGATCCAATATAAATAATGATCGAAACGTCTGTAATTTTATTTCATTCCGAAATGGTATTCTTGCACACCAACAATCTGTACTCGCATTGACATTCTATCTTCCTATGTTTTATATGAAAGTTGGTTTTCTTGAGAAAAAGAAAGTAGAAATAACAAATTTTGGATAGGAAGCACTACTAAGATCAGAGCCAGATCAACATTTTTTTTATGAAATCTCCCAATTTTTTTTATGGAATCTCCCATTTTTTATTGCGTATTCTTATAGCACCTTTCGAGAGCTTTTCAAAACACTAATAAAATATTTTTTCATGAAGTACTTTTCGAGTTATAAAACTTAAAAATTACTGTATTATGTATAACGGAAATCAATCAGCTAGGTGTAGTGATGTAATAGCGATGTCAATGTACTTTCTGATACATTATACAGTAATTTATCGAATCATTATGTAATAAAACTCAAGCAAAATTTTTTTGTAATTTAATCATCGAAATGTTATTAAGCTGTTAATGCGTCGAGTCTCATCTGACGAATTGGATTTGATACAAAAATGGCTTAAACCGAATTTTAAAAGTGGTACTGTATGATTTTTTGATCACTAACACGATGCAATAATTCATTTCTACAATATATGCCTTAGAAATACAGCCCGATTAATGTGAAAGAATCAAACCAAATTTCGAGTTCAAAGTCGATTTTAGCAAGATTCCAAGCGTTCAAATGGTTGTTACTCCTTTCAAATTGTAGGTCTGTTCACCCAAAATCCAGTTGGAATTTTCCCGGAACCTTTTACAAGGCCTTTATTTGTTTTTATTCGTAAAAATTTGTTTTATTCTTATAATGTTAAATGCAACTTTTTTCAGCAACTAAAAAAACATCACTTTTAAAATCCGGTTTAAGCCATTTTTTGCATCAAATCGAAACATGTATTAAGGAAAATCGAATCTCTTTGATTTAAAAATCGTTCATACACATACGCACGCACGCACGCACGCACGCATACACTAGCGATCTCTAAATCTCTTAATATTTTTTGATAAAAATTTAGGGATTCTTTTGACATAAAATAGAAACTTTTGAGCTAAGTGACCGATTAAAAAAAATTTTTTCTTAGCAGTACATACAGAGTGAATCAGAGTCGTTGAACCAATTTTTTACCTTATAAGAAAATTATCGACTTTATACCTAATTAAATTATAACATAGTTCAATTATTTTCTCATAGGATAAAAAAGCTAGTTCGACGATTCTGATTTATCCTATATAATCTTGAAATTGAAACTTTATTGAAACATATGTGATTGAACAAAGAATAAACTGTTCTTTATAGTTTAGAAAATAGTCTATTTTAATTATAATGTTACAATTTTTTAAATTGTTAATAAAAATTTGAATTACTTTTGTAGATTTATTCCCGCAACTGGATCATCAAAAACGTGTAATAGCAAAAAGTATGAAGATGCAACAATGGCCGAACAAACAGAGAGTAAAAGGAAAATCTGAAAAAAGATCATATGACAGATCCGATGATTCTGATTGTAGCCAAAGTCGAAGAAGAAGTCGTAGTAGGGAACGTATTACTCTAAAAAAAAGAGAAACTTAATAATTTCTTACTATTGTTATTGATATAATAAAAATATCATTTTCGTAGAAAAAAATACACTGAACATAATATAAAAATTTTTATAATTTCACATGTATAATTTTCTAATATTTGTATTTTTTATTCCACAATTTTTTATGACACAATAATCTCAAATTCTGTTTATCATATTGAAATTTTTTTTCAGAAAACACTCACTAGGTAAATAATAGTTAAATTAGAAAAACATTGATTTTAATGCTAATATAACCTGAACTTCTTTAGACTTAACAATATCAAGCATAGCACATCTCTTTTTATATCTTCATATTCAATCTTTTACTCATCCGATTCTGTTTCAACTTATAACTTACAATCATATAGTACCATAGTGTTATAGTTGTTTTGTGTCGTAATACCTTATTTAATTAAGTTCCTGATAATTATAAAGCTCTTAAATTTAATTAAGAGAAATCCTATTTTGGTCAGAGCAGATTTTAAGTATTTTAAATATTTCAGTGTGAATTTATATACATAAATTCTGCAAACCATGCGTCGTAATCTTTTTTTAATCTTGAGTCATAATTATGAACAAAATTAAAGTAGTAATATCACATATTAAATTGCTTGTCAATTTAATAATATTGATGCTAATAAGAATATCTTATTAATAAAATTTGATGTTAGTAAGAATCCCAATTGCGAATAATTTATTGCGAAAAATATGTAAAAATCTTAGTTCTTTTGTTTTTTATAAAATATCATTAGCTTTCATATAATGACTGCATTCAGCATTCTACAATATGATTAGTTTAGATATATTTAGATACGTTTAGATACATTTAGATATATAGCCAGATAGACATATAGAACCAAAAGCAAGAACCAATCGAATTTTACAATAGTTGCAAAGCTGCTTTCTCTGCTGAACGCAGCTATTGATTCGATTTTTGTCACTTCGAGTGCGGTCCACTTCGCGTTACAAATGCATTCCAGCAAGTGGATTGTACTTGTACTCCTTGTCTTTTCCATAATTTAGAATCCTCATAATCATTCTATATTAATCCTCTGTTGTCATAACAGATGTCAAAATAACTTGTAGTCCGAATTTCGCTGTATAACTTTTATGGCGTAGCTTGTAATCGAGCCTTATGCGATTATCAATCAGAAGTTAGAGATCTTCTCTAGAGGTTGAAACAATTAACTATTCCAAAATATGTTGGTATATATGTGGCAGCTGGTTAAAAAGAAAATAATATTTTTTCCTCCTTCACATGTCAGAAAAATATATTTATTGAAACGTGCGCTAACACATATTTTTATGAAAGTATTACGTTTTAGGAGCACTCTAAAATTTTAACTTAAAAAAACTAAAAAATGAAGTTGATTTTTTTTACGTTACAGTTCACTTTTTTATATGTACGTTTTCAAGAATTTTTTTAACATATTATTTTTCGTAACGTTATCATTAATAAAACTATAATGTTCAAAATATATTCCATACTTTTTTTGTTCGAATCAAATAATTTCAGATGACATCAATTGTCTAATTGACCTAGTGTGATAATCATAAAATTTTACGAAAGTGTAACAACGAAAGATTAAAGAATTGTCCGTATATAAAAGAATCCCAGTAATGTACTCATTTAACAATACTATACTATAATATTTAATTTTACTATACATGAGATATGTCCATAAAATGATTAACGACATTCATATAAATTGTGATATAAAAAGAATTAAAGAAATATGCTTTGTGCTTATTGTGCATATATGTTACTGAATTCATTTATTAATTATATTATTAATTATGTAATTTAAGAGATTTCGATTTTACTTTCGTTCTACTAATGTCCTATTAAATTATTCTCTTATGGAATGAAGAATATAAGAATATACCAGGTGTATAAGCTGAAATCCGCTGTTTGCTCATAGATGGCATTAGTGAGCGTACAAAGCTACCCTAGGCACACAACACACTTTTTTTTATGTTTGATATCTGTCAACATTAACCAGTGTGCATCATCAGCAATTTCATACAACAACATACATTTTTTCTTTTGTAATCATGTCTAGTTTTTTGCTTAAAAAAAACATATGCGGGAAGCTTTGCTTTTCTGTTTCAATTTGAAGAAATCGGCTGCCGAATCGCATCGAATGCTTATGGAGGCCTATGGCGACAATGCTTTATTGGAAACAACGTGCAGAGATTGGTTCGCTGGTTCAATGACGACAATTTTGACCTGAGTGACAAGAAGCGTGAAAATCGGCCCAGGAAAGTTGAGGACTGTCAATTGCAGGCTCTTTTGGACGAGGACGATACCCAATCGCAAAAAATGCTTGCCGAGCAATTGGGTGTTTCTCAAGCAGCCATTTCCATGCAGCTACGTGCCATGGAGAAGGTTCAAAAAATCAGAAAATGGGTGCCGCATGAACTGAACGATAGGCAGATGGAGCGACGCCAAAACACATGCCAAATTCTGCTTGCCAGACAAAAAAGGAAGTCGTTCCTGCATCGGATTGTGACAGGCAATGAAAAGTGGATCTATTTTCAGAATCCTAAACGCAAGAAATCTTGGGTTGATTCCGCTCAATCATCAATCTTTTCCTCAAGACCAAATCGCTTCGGACGGAAGACTGCTGTGCGTTTGGTGAGATCAGGAGGGTGTCATCTACTACGAGCTGTTAAAACCTGAAACATCATCGCATACGTCAACAATGGTCCAAAACTACTTGGAGACACTCAACTGGGAAGTGCTATTCCATCCCGCTTACTCACCAGACCTGGCACCTTCTGACTATCACCTGTTTTTGTTGATGGGCCACGCGCTCGCTGAGCGGCACTTCGATTCTTACGACGTCCGAAAATGGCTTAATGAGTGGTTTGCCTCGAAAGATAAGGAATTTTTTGGCGTGGTATACACAAATTGCCCGAAAGATGGGAAAAATGTATAGTTAGCGATGGCACTTTGAATAAATTGTTTTTGCTTCCTAGGAAAAAAAATGTGTTTTTCTGACAAAAACAGCGGATTTAAGCTTATACACCTTGTAATATATAGTATAAATCGTAGAAGTCTTCCTTTTTACTATCAAACTATATGGCTTATTATTATTATGTACATTTAATTACAATTTAGAAGATTTCAATTATTTATTTCGTTCTATCAATATCGGACTATCTTGTTTCAACAAATACCTATTTTCATTAATTATAGTATTACACTGTACAATATTATTACAAAAGTTTTTCAGCTCCCAATGTTTTTTCAACAGAGCAAAATTTAGATCAAATAATGCATATCGGAAACACTGTATTTGAATACATGTAGCAACACTATGGAGCTGCATTCCTAAATCATGAACCAAAGTTTTCAAATACATATCATTCTCGTTTATGCAAATAATTTCTGAAAAAGGTAAAAAAAATATATTATTATCACTTATGACCTTATACATTTAACAAATATTACATTTACCTAATGTGAATTCAGGAGATTTAAAATCTATACATTTTATATTGTATATCATTGGAATGTTTATGTCAACAGGTCTTATGGGACCTTGCACAGCCAACTCATATGCAGCTTGACTCTGCATATCTAATCCACACAATCTAGGAAAAAGATATAATGAAATTACAATACTTGATATATATTAAGCCATAATATTAATTAATGTCATATATATATCTATCATACAACATACTCAAACATCTTTCTCTGATAAGCAGCTTGCATGGAAGCGCATATTTTATCAATTGCATCACGCTTAATGTATTTATATGTAGACTTCTCGACGACTTTTCCAGTTATAAAATATGTGTCTGTTGCCTGTCCTAAGACACCTTTAACTCTATAACTAGTTGGAGATTTGGAGTCTTTCAATTTATGAATCCATTTGGCACCACCATTAATACCGCAGACCATGAGACCAGACATGTCTCTGCTTAAATAATTAGCGCATATCAATACGAAGTCTTTAGGTTGATATCGTGGACCTACGACTAATGGATGATCCGCATAGCTCGAATGTGTGAATACTTTCATCGTTTTAGTTGTATCACCTTCTATACAAACATGTTTGATTGGTTGACGTACACGCATACAATTTAAATCTAGAAATTAAGAATTGTTTTTGACATAGTTTACTTTTTTTTTTAATAATAAAATCATCTCTTCTTCAAGTAGCACATCAGTGCCTGGAAAGCATGTTATGTGCTACTTGAAATAATACTACAAAGAAAAATAAGGTCTAAACAAGTAATAAAAGAGTATCAAATAAGAACAAATATACATTTTATTTTAACCAAACCAAAATAAATAATTCAGAAAGAAGCGTCATAAATGAATACAAAAAATTAAATGATAATTAAAAATGGCAAAAAGAAAGAAGACAAAGAATAAAAATTATGAATGTCTAAACAAATATACATAACAATAAAAAATAGTTGAGAAAAAGAGAGAGAGAGAGAGCGAGCGGCTTCTTTCAATTGCATTATTTTATATTTAAAATAAAACAATATATTGCTTGGAGGAATAAAGAAACAAGCAAGAAATTGAATTTAAAAAAAGCATAAAATAATACTTGGTTTTGCAACCATTGAGAGACATATACATAACTTTCCAGTGGACTTGAGACAATAATCACATGTACAAGCAATGTATCTACTGCCCAGCAAGCAAGAATGCATTAAAATAGATTGAAATTTTTTTCTATCTGAATGCATATTTTAAATAGCAAATACTTTTTTTGGACTTAATTGAATTCAATTGAATTCAATTGAATTCAATTAGATTTAATTGGATGCATTTAGATTGAAAGACTGTATTTTTTATTCAAAATTTTGAATTGAATAGTATTCATAATGTGTGCACAGAAAAAGCTAATATTTTTAGATTGAAAGGCATAGAGATATGCTCCATGCAATTTCTATAAATGAATAAAAATGCATTCAGGATTGAAAAGTATTCTAATATTCGTGAATTAATATTTCTAAAAATCTGAATCCATTTCTATTCATTTCAATCGATTCTCGTTTGCTGAGTGAAAATGGCAGAATGATGTCAAATTTGTTATTTATTGATTAATAAATCTGATAATTTTATTGCGCTCCAATTACTGCGCTTGACTCTCATTGCAGTATACTTCTTCTTATCTATTTTTAATAAGAGTCTTATTTCGTCTCTTCTTATAATGAAATAATATTATCCATTATTATAGAATATTGATAAGAATAAGTTTCAAAACATAAGAATATTCTAACCTTCGCAGAGACGATGAATTATGGTATCCCGTGCGCCTAAATACGTGACCATTGGTGGTTTGTAAACGGCAATTATTCCATTTAATGCTTTCCATGCTATTCTAGAATCGAAAACTAACTTTTCCATTTTCGAAGACAGAGTATTTATCATCTTGTTGAAAAAAAACAATAAGTCTGGATCTACAATAGGTGTTTTAAGCCTTAAGTTGTAAAAAAATTGACCAATTACAGTCGAATGCGAGGAGAATAATTGATTGTAATTCGTTCATTCCTTGTAGCTTAAGGCTTAAAAATCGATTATAGATCCGGGATAATAAGCTTCCTACAATAAGTCATTACCTAAGCTTTAACACGCATTCTACAATAAGTCATTAATCATAAATCAGAAGTTAGAAGTTGGAAATTGACGACTGTGATTCGTCAATTTCCAACTTCTAACTGATTTATGACTAATGTTTATTGTAGAATGGCCATTAATCTTAAGCCATAAGAAATCGACCAATCATAGTCAATTATTTTTCTTATTTTCAACTGTGATTGGTCAATTTCTTACGGCTTAAGAACCATTTTACACAACTTGCATAGCCGCATAAACATATGCATAAAGAAAATCATCCAATCGAATTTTACGTTTGTCTTTATGACAGAAATGTGATTAAATAATTTTCTTTATGCATATTTATATTGATTATGCGACTATGCAAGTTGTGTGGAATCATCCTAAGACTTAAAGCTTAGATAATTATTTATTGTAGAAAACATATAAAGTAGGAAGCACAAATTCTTACATAATGCATAACGCATAATGTATAAGCCAATCAGAACCTTTTCCTCCCATTTCACAAAAAAAGAAGAATTTCGATTGATTCTCTTATGCACTATGCGTTTTGCAAGAGTCTGTGCTGCGATTATAATTAGTGTATATCCACACATATTATAGCATAGACATATGCATAATGAAAATTATCCAATCGCATTTCTTCTATAAAGACGCACGTATAAATGTGATTAGATAATTTTCTATATTTTGTTATGCATATGTTTATGCGACTATATAAGTTGTGTGGATATATCATAAGGGTCGCACTACACACAAAATGACATAAGTTACATAAGCATAACATAAGACCACTGGACCAATAAACATCTTTTAGTTATGCATGAAGTACATAATCACGTATCATTTTATCTTTCTTTATTATTCAATGAACAACAGAGACAAATAAAGATTATGCGTTTCGCGGATTTCTTCCGTGTCCAAATCCATTTATGAAATGTCAACGTTTTTTTGTAAACTTTGCAGTCCATTTCATCAGCACGAGGAACAGCCTGATATTGAGCTTCTTCTGGGGCGTTCCTTTTATATTATGCTTCTTGTTAGAGGGAAAGAAGAGAATTATCGATGGGGGGAAGGTGAGGGAAATTGAAATATCTTCAATAACCGAGAGAACGGTTTTCCATATTTTATTTATGTTGTAGTCTTTGACCCATATTTAGAACACGCTTACAACTTTATCGATAAAAGCGCGTTCTGAATACAGGTCATTATTTAAATTGTTAAGATGTTTTTGTATCTCTATGGCTTCTCTATACTTTCTTGGAAAGTATGATGTTGGCTATTATGATCGTTTTGTTAAACAGTATTTGATAACAGAGACAAATGTTGCATAATGCGCTTCATGCGTTTACTCGAAACACATCTTTACACAATGTGCACGCACTTCCCAAGTAGTCGTTATTTTAATTAAGTTTAATATTTTTAAGTTTAATATTTGATTAAAATTGATTACTAATATTATACGTCAATTAAGTGACGTGTATTCAACATAAATTCTAATCGTCAATAAGTCTTTGCATGTTAAAATTAACATCGAATATATGTCACTTAGGCTGGTATTCATAGTCAGATTTTATATTCAACACCGTCTTAGGTACAATCTTAAGAAGTCACAAATCAATCAGAAGGCTGCATTAGCGTCTTAAGACATTACTTAAGAAATTAGATTTTGAAATAAGACTCAACTATGATTACCGGCCTTAGGTCGTGTTCCGATATTCACTGCCAATATTGAAAATCTATAGTTTACGTATAGATTTTCAGTACTGGCAGTGTATATTGGAACACGCCTTTAATTGACATATGACGTCAGTGTTCAATTATAATCAAATATATATTGACATCAAAATAACGACAAGCTGTTACCTGTCTCCTCGCAACAGATTACAAAGGTAAATTCAATATTTCTTGATGTTAGAAAACGAGCATGAAAAGGCATTTTCAGGGATATTTATAGTGCGGTTCCATGGTGCAAAATTGCGGAATTAGCGGAACGTTCATAATTGATCGTGGCTTCATTCCGTTCTGCTAAAATATGTTTTCCTATGTTCTATTGAAAAGAATTTGCAGAATGTGCAATTAACTCTGACCAATCGCAAGTCTTTCCATAAATCATTTTTATTAGATCTACTACTAGAATAGCATGTTTGTCATTAGCTCGCATCCGCAAGTTCCGCTTAATGGGACATAGGAAAATGAATTCCTGCAGATCACACATACATAATATACAGAGACATTTTGTTTTTGTGTACCGATTTTAATTTACATTTTCGTATATTATTATTTCTTTCTGTATATTATTTATACGACATTCGTATTCTAATCATATTGACCTCTGTATTTATTCGGAGATTTAATTAATTACCTTCAGGGTTATGTTCAGATTATCACTCGAGTACTCAGGTATCACTCCATTTTTACCGAATGTTAAATAAGGATGACATGACATCCGAAGAATCAAATGACATCCGAACACCCAAGTGGGAATTCAACATGTCTTAGCATGTTGATTAACTATGTGCTTGTATAGAAGACACTTTTCTCCGTTTAAATCAGCTTAACGAGATTAGTTTTTATAGGTACAAGTATGTACATGCACATGCAAACACGCTGCATTAGCGGAATCCACAAAAAAAATAAATTTGCGCAACAGAAAACGACGGAATTAGTAAAATGAAGCCACGACCAATTATGAATGTCCGCCAATTCTGCATTGCACCAATTCCGCACCATGGGATCGTGCTATTAGGGCTGCCGCATACAAAATTCCGCAACAGTGACTTAGTTTACACCGAAGATTCGATCCAGATTAGAATGCAAGATCCAACTGCAGTCGAGCCTTGTCATTGGCTGTAACATTTTTAAAGTCGAATATTTCCCTGTTACAGTCGAACGACAGGAAAATGTTCAACTAGTTGGTTAATTCTTACAGTCCGACTCGGATCAAACCCTCGATAAACTAGTGATTGTAAGAAATAAACTTAAGTCGATGAACCAATCAGAATATTGCTTTAAATCTATGTAATTCTGGTTAAAAAAATCGATAGAAATAGATAGACTATGAAAGAGAATACCGCCGATTCTAACATATCACATATGACTTTCAGTACAGTAACCGAAAAATTAGCCACTTTATAGTATTGTACATATATGTTTTTCCATTTCTGAAGATCTTTTATAGTTTTATATACAGTTTGATATGAATTTTATTCGATGCTCTATCTATTAAATATGCATATTAAATATGCAGATGTTTTATATGCTTCATATAAATATATGTATATTATTGAATATAGAAAAAAGTAAACTTTTTTATAATAACTTTTTTCTTTTTTTTTGTAACTTTTTTCTATATTTGGTTATAAGTCATACTTTTTATTATCGTAAGTACATACCACTTTGATCAAAAAATTCCCGGAATTACCATCAGATGATGCTCTGAGTCAGCTGATTTAAGTTCTGTTTTTTTGGTTAGGTTGCCACATCTATCATTGACATTCCCACCAAATTTTATCATCATAGCTTGACATTTGTAAAAGTTACGCCGTCTTGAGTACATCTACCTCTGCACGTATTTTCGATTTTTTACAGTTTTAAAAATGGAGTTGAATTTGCAACAACGAGTTTGTATTAAATTTTGCGTTAAAATGGATTCAATGATGTGAAAACCTTGGAAATGTTGGGAAACTGTTTCGATAGTGATACTCTAAAGAAAACAACCGTTTATTAGTGGCATAAAAAAATTATTGCGGGGAACGCGTTTTAACAGCCGAGAGGAGGTAATGGAAAAATCGAAAGTGGCTCTGATGGTTATACCGACAATAGAGTTCCAGAAATGTTTCGAGAGCTGGATCAAGCGCTGGCATAAGTGCGTTGCAATCGATGGGGAGTACTTTGAAGGGGACAATATCACTTTTGATGAATAAAACTTGTATTTTGAATTTTCTGAATGAATTCCGGGAACTTTTTGATCAAAGTAGTACTTTTATTTAAAATACCGAGAAACATTGCACTAATAGAATACAAAAAACTACAAAATTTTATACATAAAAGGAAAAAATTAATATTATTAAAAAACGGATTTAAAAATTAATTTTTTGTACTTAGGTAATAAATGTATCATATAAATAATGTATACAATGTTACAATACATTATACATAGTATACAATATAGTAATATAATGTAATGTAATGTAGTAATGTTATGCAATGTAGAAAGTAATGTTATGTAATGTAGATAGTAATATTATACTAATAAAAATTATGTTATGCAAATAAAATATTGTCTTATAAATATAATATTATGCATTATTTTTATTAAGTATATTTCAGAAATCATATTTACACTTATTATATGATATTAATGAGATTGCAAATATTAAATAAAATCATATAATGAAAATACTATTATGCATAATATTTATTGTAATTTTAGTTACTTGCAATCCTTTGAATATAATAAATTTAAATACTATTTTTGAGAAATAATTTAAGTTTATTCCAATATATAAGTTTTGTAGTCTGTAAATAGATTACAAGACTCTTAATAAATTTATTTAAATACTTCAGATTGAGAAACTTACGGTCAGTAATATTTCGAAAAAGTTTCCGCTATTTCCGTAACTGTTTAGTTATATTTTAAGAAGATTGCACATTCTTTCTGTAATAATTTAACAATCTTTCAAGACAACATTTCATGTGCAAGAATCGCGGATATTTTGTTATTCCAGAACTGTCTTAAAAATATTGCAGATATTTCGCAACTTTTAAAAAATGTTTTACTGTTCAATTGAAATATTTTTGAAATATTTCTGAATTTTTTTCGATTATTTTATGAATTCAGAAAACTTTCGGTACTATATAGGATGTATATTCTATCATGTTTTTCGTTATAATTGACAAAAGCGGAAAATTCCGAACTTTCGAAAATTCCGCGATTATAGTCATATACGCGAGATTTGGATTTTTGGAATGTACATATTGGAAATAAAACTCTCATCGGAAATCTCATATTTATTCCGATAGAGCGGTATAAATTTTCGGAAAGATCGTATAGAGCTATATGCGAGGAGTGATTATCGAAATATACATATTGAAAACAGTACGTCTATGATCAGAAGTTAAATATTTGTTCCGATAGAGCGATAGGAAATACGTATAGAGCTATATACGCAAACCATATATATGCGTCGACTACACATATATCGGAAAAATCAGATATAGAACAATATGATAAGTATCTGGATTTTCATATTACTCCAGATAGATTCAAGTCTATCAGGAAATTATCATTAGTGTACATTCTTTGTTACATTAAGATTAAATTATTAAAGATTCAGTTTTGGTTTCAATGTCCGTCTGGATTATAATTAATATCAGAGTTTTTCCCTTCTTTTTTCTTTTTCTTTGCAATTAACATTTTAGGTGTATTAAAAGTTATTCATTAGTTTCAACATGATTGACACTGATTCGCTGAATGGTCAAAGACTGGTTTTTGATTAAACCGATAGAATTTAAGTGTTTGCGATATGATGAATTTTTGTTTTAATGAGCTACCTTCTATTATTTTACAATAAATCGTTTTTGCTTTCTCTCTCAATCTTTTAATAATTTTAATACATTTTAGATTATTATTAGAGTTCATTTTTATATTATAGTTTCCGTTAATAGATGGAGGTGGCTCACTGAAATGAATTAGTTTATAAAAAAATTTTTTGTAATTACAATATTATATTGTTTCTGAGGATAGCTTAAAAATGAGCCGAAACATGTAAGCGAATTAATTATTAATAAAGTTGTTTTGTTAACCATATAGTTTACACAAGAATTGCCGTACTTGATTCTTATTGCCCTGTTATATTCAACCATTTTCTATCAGGAAATTCTTATGTGTCAGTATCTACATTTTGCGGTTTCGTATATAAAAATTATGGTCTGATGAAATGATTAATATGACTTTTAGTAATAGACTTTTAGTGATAGATATGATTAAAATATTTCAGTAAACGTATTAGTATTCATCCTGAAAATATGGGAGAAAAACAAGATAGCGATAAGGATAATATAGATAAACTTTAAATTTCTATCGTACTCAATCGGGTTCTATCTAGTTTTTAAGCAGGGACAAACTTATAATCCTGATATATTACTTAAAAATGATTATTTCTAAATTGTTACGTTTTTTAAATTTATTTACTTTATTTAATTTGTTATTGCGTAACAAGATACAAGAATTCTCCTTTTCTTCTTTTCCTTTTTTTTTAATCAATTAATCAAAGAATACTTTAATAAAGCATTTATAGTCTCATGTTGATGTTTGTTTAAGTTATCATTGATAACTTTTGTTAAGTTTATCATTGATATATAGACAGCATATTTAAAAAATAGATTTGGTGAACAGTGAGTTTTTCGAATATGAAGTTAGTAGATACGGAAAAAATGCAACATGCTGTATTTTTTTGGTTTCTATACGAGAAATACATCTGTATTGCTTGTGTCCCATAGATATTCATATCTAACACTAAATCGCTGACTTGGCTCTAATACATGATTCCGAAAACTATATATTAAACTCATGATGCATGCCCGTGACGTAGAAATATTATGACCCACGCTTTTATTTCTAAAATTCTATAGTATGCATAACCTAAATTATAGCTCATTAACATCATTGTAAACGCTTCTGAATATGGATCTACTAGTCAACGCATGTGCATGTAAGTTATAATGTCCGTCGATAAAATAAATGCGAACATATTTCTACTTAGCTTTAAAAAGTCGTGCCTCACATACAATTTCTAAACTGATGCACTCTGGTGAACATAACATTACGTTGCCAACATAAAGTCACTATAATAAATGGAATATTGCTATGATTACGAAAATATATAACTAATTAATGTAACACAATATCTATAATATTATAATAGCTATACTTCCATTTATTTTCATTTTCTTTTCCTCAATTCAAAGTTAATTAACAACAAATGTAACAAAAAAAAAGGAAATGAATTAATAAATGTATTCTTTAAGGCTCCTAGCTAGTCACGGCGACCATGTTGGAATCGTGACGTCAGAAGCGAGGAATGACATGTTAATTTATTGTTAAGTTATAATATTGAGTGTTATTTTTAAATAAAGATAATTTGGATGAAACGAAATGACGAAATCATTTTAAAACATTTGTAAAAATCAATGAAAACAGTCCTTTCCTTTCTCAGTCAGTAAATGATCGTAAAAGATACGTAAAGTGAGCCTACATTCGGAGAAACACATGATTCGACAGCTATTGAAACGAGTAAAATATTCGCTTTTACATATAAAATTCCAAGATAACTTTAGTTTTCATCGATAATTACAACCTTGAAGTACGAAATAAGTCACATTTTCACAATTAAGCAAATAATAATGAAATGGCATGCAACATAAATTTCATCGTCAAAATGCCACTTTTCGTCTATAAGTTCGATCATTTTTCGTGATGCGGCGCTGTAATACACAACAAGCCTATGTCCATATGCTCGTCTGCTGCGCGCCGAGAGTAAATGAGACAGCAACTTCTTCTCACACTAGTCGATTGTTTCAAGCGACTAAAAATGGCTTTCTCGGCAATTTCGGCCACTCGGCCTTCAAGGTATCAATAAGAGGGAGCATCCTAAATAACATGTGAGTTTTAATATCCAAACTATCTTTAAACCATCCAAAAAGATAGGATAAGAAATCTTAAAGATTAAAAACCTCCACTCAGCTCCGCAGAAGTATACAAAACACCTTGTTTCTGCGAGCAAGTATACATTGGAAAATCGGAAGAATGGTCAACCTACCGGATAAAAGAACACCAACATAATGTTGGAGGCTAAAACACGTCATGTAGTCAGCATTATCAGAACACAATATCGAAATAGGATATCAGTTCTGTTTGACAAAACGATCACAATAGCCAATATTATTTCATACTTTCCAAAAAAATATAGAGAAGCTATAGAAATACAAAAACACCCTACAATCTAAATAAAGATAATGGCTACAACCATGATGGAATTATATAAGGTGAACCATTGCACATAATGGCGGAGTTCGACCAATCAAAAGTGTACTTATTTGCAGAACGAATCATGTGAATTTCTGCAAATGAACTCAAAAATTGATTGGTTGACAGATCTTCCCATTACATTCAACCCACTGCGCATCCGTGGGAATGCTTCACCTTACTTTTTACACTATGCTACGCGCGCGCGCATGTGTGTGTGTGTGTGTGTGTGTGTGTGTGTGTGTGTATGCGTGCGTGCGAAACGAAAGATGAACCATTCAATAAATAGCTTTAATTTCTTCAAAAATCAAGGAGATATATTAAGGTTATTGATTCACATACATTGATTAAGACATTATTTAAATGATATGATTTTAATATTGTATATTAACTATCTTTCTCATTTAGAAAAAACTTTATTATTAACATAATATATGATCTGTATATATTAGGTGTACAACTTTGCTTCCGCCGTTTTCCTTTAGATAGCTTTAGCGGTAAGTGGTAGTCGAAATAAATAGATCATAGACGTCATACAATAAACTTGGGCATCTGTCAACATAACCCCATAGAAACATTAGTCGATTTGTGTCTGCATCATAAAGTTATTCTCGATTGAAAATGTCAGTTTAGGAGCCAAATTCTCGTCATTTGCGGGAGGTTTTAATTTTTATTTAATTGCTTCAATATGAAGAAATCTGCGGCTGAGGCTCATCGAATGCTCTCAAATACTTATGAGGTGAGGCCGCTATTAGAAAGAACGTGTCGTGAGTGGTTTCAACGCTTCAAGAACGGTGATTTTGACGTCCAAGGTCATACTCTGTATTTGGTGGAACCAAATCACAGCTCGGCGTAGTGTATTATGAACTATTAAAACCGACTGAAACAATCACAGGCGATCGGTATCGAACGCAATTGATGCGTTTGAACCGAGCATTGAAAGACAAACGGCCGCAATACAACGAGAGACACGATAAAGTGGTTTTGCAACATAACAATGCTCGACCCCATATTGCGAAAGTGGTCAAGACACATATACTTGGAAACGTTGAAATGGGAAGTCCTACCTCACCCGCCGTATTCTCTAGACGTTGCTCCCTCTGACTACCACTTGTTTCGATCAATGGCACACGGTCTGGCTGACCAGCACTTCCGTCTTATGAAGAAGTAAAAAATTGGATCGATTCGTGAATAGCCTCAAAAGATGATCAGTTTTTTCGACGCGGGAAATTCGCACGCTACCCGAAAGATGGGAGAAAGTAGTGGCCAGCAATGGACAATACTTTGAATTATAAATGTATAACAGTTTTTTACAATAAAGCCTCGAATTTCGGAAAAAAAACGGCGGAAGTAAAGTTGTATACCTAATATAATATAGAGATCATAACGACTTTATCTCTAACGACTTCGTCTCTAACGATTTCATCTCCCTTATTTTTTCACGTTCCAAATTTGTTTAACTCAAGTAACGTACTCTGACTTACTCTTTCCCCTACTATTCTGAGTTCTTTAGAGTTGGCAGAATCTGGAATGCACCCCAGGTTCTCTCTGCCTAGGGTTGCGTTCAGAAATTACGCAGATAACTCTAGGGTTACTTAGGCATTTTTGCTATAATATAACCATAACCTACAGCTTTAGACCTATTCTACAATAGAGTAAGCAGTAAGCCGTAAGAAATTAATCAATAGTCGATTCTTCTCACACTTAATTGTGATTGACTAATTTCTTTATGGCTTACGACTTGCGACTATTGTAGAACAGGCATTAAACCGGTTTTATATTAATTGCAAGTCGATCATAAGTTTATTTACGAACAGCCAATGTGAAGCGTTAATTTCAAAGTGCCAATTTCAGATTGGCTGTCGCAACAAATTTGCAATAGCTTGGAATTAATATAGAACTGACTTAATGTAGAACCGGCTTTAAAGTTATCTGGGCATAATTCCAGCCTGCATTTCTCGGTCGAATGATGGTAGAACCGTATCGAAAGTCGGTGCACATGATCGAGGATACCGTTAGAGACGCAAGAATGCTTTATCGTTGTTGATTATCGCGTCGTCCGTAAGTGTCGCCCATAAGTGTAAAAATAAAGAACGTTTTTCGTTCTTATTCCCAACGCGACAGTTAAATCACGGAAACGAAAATAGACTCGAGTTCATCCTGCTGAACAGTCCTCTGTTCGCCGAGGCTTCGAAATTCGGGATATCAATGAGATACTCGCCGCTGATCGAGTCGCGAAATCAAGATTATGCACCGGAATCAAAAGAGAATAAAGATGTCAAGAGACTCTAGCTGTTTGATGTAAGCAAGAGTGACAAGAAGAGAGGAAAGGAGATATCTCAGATAATACATGAAAAGACATTATGTTACGATATATAATTCATCAACGGGCTCAGAAAAACTGAAGAGCTCTCAGTTGATCAGAGCAGCTATAAGAATAATATTCGATTAGATTTAAATAAATATTGAGTACACACGTAGGAAATAATTGTTGAACGAAACTTCGTGTTAAGATAAATATTAAGGTAGATATTGGGAGGAGAGAATAAGCCTACAGATCTCAAGTTATATATATAGAAAATGTTGGCAAACAATTCAATGTCGGTGAGTACAGGCAGAGGCAACAATAGTTTTCAAAATCGAAACTCGCAGAGATCCACCCTCTTGAAAGTGGTGATTCTCGGAGATGGTGGTGTTGGAAAGTCCTGCCTTATGAATAGATTCGTGTCGAATCATTTCGACGAACACAGTTTTCATACCATCGGGGTAGAGTTCCTGAACAAGGATATTGAGATCAATGGTGAGGCATATACATTGCAAATATGGGACACAGCCGGACAGGAGAGGTTTAAGACTCTCAGAACACCATTTTACAGAGGCTCAGACATTTGTCTGCTTACTTACGCAGTAGACGATAAGACGAGTTTTAGAAATCTCGCACTATGGAGATCTGAATTTCTTAAGTATGCAGATGTTCAAGAGGGTTCTACTTTTCCATTTATTGTTGTTGGCAATAAGGTGTGCTATCAGAATTAAAAAGGAAGAAATGGAAATGTGCTTTTGAAATAGGTTTTTGCAAAAGATAATTCTTTGTGCTCATACTAAGAATTCCAAATTCTAGCATCAGACATTCCATAGTTTTTTAAAAATTGCTAATGCCAATATTTCGTGAATTTTATCAGTTTACTTTATCAAAGCGAAGAGCACACTGATATTGATACAAGAGATCCTCAAGTCAGAGATTGGATACTATACGTTTGATCCATCATGTTTTTCAGGACCTGCTTGGGATAGAATGAGGTAGATTATGCCTCCTTGGAATGACGTCTATGCATCTCATTCCATTTATTGCATCTATCTCGTTCTATCTTGGACATTCTCAGGAATATAGCGGACCAATCAGAAGTTGTCTAAACAGTATCCAATCTCTTGAAGATCTCTAAGGCTCGGTTGCACCAATGTTACTTTGATTTTAAGCGAAACTTAAAACTCTCTATTTTGTTTTAAAATAGATAGGGACAAAGAGAGTTTTAAATCTCGCTTAAAATTAAAGTAATGTTGATGCAATCGAGCCTAAGGCCGGAGTCAGACTATATGTCGAAGAATGAGATTAAAGATTGAAAGATTGATGTTTGACCAATCAGAACAAAAGGAAAGTTAAAAAATTTCTTTGTCCTCATTGAGGTGAATCTCAATTTCAATCTTTAATCTTTAATCTCAATCTTCAATAGTCTGATTCTGGCCTAACTGATATCATGATGGAAAGATAACATGATATGGTGAAATAAGACACGGTGAAACGTGCACAATGACGATAGCATACTAAAATAACCAATCAAATTTGGATCCAAATGCATTTTCCTGCATACAATAGCAGTAGTATACTAGAACAGCCAATCAAATTTGGGTCCAAATTCATACTCCTACTGCGCATTCGCAGGAACATTACACCTTGTCTTTATTTTTACACCTGGTATGTGCAGTTGGACAGTGTTTCTTTCTCTGCCCTCTCTATGGACTGTTCATAAAGTTCGTTATCAACTGTGAAACACGAAATATGGGGCGATATTCATAATTCGTTCTTATTTTAAAACTGTCTAAATAATATCTTAAGATACAATCTTCATATTGATTTACATCTTAATTGTACTTAAGACAGTCTTAAATGTAAGAATTGACTATGAATCATCAGCCTGTTTCAGCATGAAGTTGGTACTGAATCTTTACACGATAAAGCAAAAAAGTAGAATGGGCTAAACTGAGAAAAAAAAGTCCTCTACCATTTTGCAATAGTTAATAAAATATTCTTAAAAAATAATTGCTAAAAATTGTCGAAAATTGATCTTTAATGATCTTTAATGATTTTTTACTTTAATTATTTTTCAAATGCTATCAACTTTACAGAAAAACTGCACGAGACAAAAATTGTTTATTTTTTTCAGAGCTTTAAGAATTTTTTTAGAATTTTTTAATATCGTATTTATACGATATTATAAATATCGTATCATATTGATAAAAATAAGAAAATGCACTAAAAATGTACTAAAAAATTGATAAAAAATTCTGAAAAACTTCTTAGAGCTCTATGAGAAGAAAATAAATAATTTTTGCAGTTTTTCTATAAAGTTGATAGTATTTGAGTAAAAAATTATTGAAGACCAATTTTCAACAATTTTTAATAATGTCTTGTTAATTATTGCGAAAATTATAAAATAGTAGAAGACTTTTCTTCTCAGTTTGCTCTATTCTGCCCCTGTGCGAAAAATTTATCGTTACTTTTAGAACATTCTGTATAAGTATAGTTCAGCTTAATAGGAATCCGAGTACAACGTTGCTATCTATTGTCTACATTGTCAAGATGGAGATGAAATGCATTAATCCGAATTATATTTATATCTTCTATATATCTCTTAGGAAAAAGTCAATTGATCCTAAAAAATTGTAAATATTCTTTCTTCTTTTCCTGAGTTTAGGATTTTTAATATGAGCATAAAGGACTATTTTTTCCAAAAATTGCATTTCAAGAACGTATTTCCACTTCTGGTTTTTTTCTTTGTGAAAAAAGCAAGATCAAGTAATCTTATATCATGTGCAATGTTTTTTTACAGGTGGATGTTCCTGAATCTGAGAAACAAGTTTATATGGAAGAAGCTCAAGCTTGGTGTTCAGAAAATGGTAATCCTCCGTTAGTTGAAACATCAGCAAAAGACGCCACTAATGTCGAGGCAGCTTTTGGGGCAGCGGTTGATGCATGGGCGCGATTGGAAGCTAGATTAGAGCGGCCTTTAGTGGAAGACACTGTTGATCTCTCTAAACAACAGTCCCAGCATCGTACGAGCTGCTGCATGTCTATTTCCGGCACTGAGTAGGTAATTTTAGATCACAGCTTGTAATTTTCACAATTTTTTTTGTATTCCGATGAAATAATGCATGATACATTTTTCTCAAGATCTACATTCGTGACCAGATAATTGAAATGGCTGGTAAGAAGACTGACACAGTATACGATCTTTATGTGATGCACATCAACATTTCTGGAACAATCGTTTAAAGTTTTCTTTATGTTTGGAAGAGGGATACACAACGTCGCACTATTAAACTCGTAGAAACGAACTTTATTTAGGATCTATAAGGATATATGTTACACAGTAGAACTGTAAGAGATTATTTTGTATGAGCTGTCTTATTTTTTGTACATTTACAGTAAGATGCACACAGTTTTTTTTTTAATTTATAGAGAATCTGAATGAGCTTGCTAAAAAAATTTTGAATAACTAATCTCTTTTCGGTTTCAGAAATAGATATTTTTACAAATTATACTTAGAATATCGATTTGCTTACTCTTGGCATGCTTTGTTTCTAGGTCTAACAAAGTAATTTGAAGAGAATCTCTTACCTCTGTCTACAATACTCTCTTCTTATATGATGAATTTTCTTTATTGACACTGAAATTGCATCAGTTGTGTATATGGGATATTGTATTTAAAATTTTTTACTTAGAAAATTAAGATCTCCAAAGAATATATGGACCGCATAAGATATTATAGTAATGAATATGCGATTTCTTTATTAGTTGGCTTATATTCTTTTTCTTATGAATCTTAATAAAATACTCGAGCCACAAATATCATATATATGACAAATAATATATTGTGATCTTTCCAGAATACAACCTAAGATATAAGATCAGATTAAACGTCCTTATTCTATCAACGCTTTGTGCAGCTTTTAAGCTACTGACAGTATTTTAAGTGTTTAATACACTATTGGCTTGTGATAAAGTACTGACGATGATAATAATAATAATAATAATAATAAATATAAATTATTACATAAGAGATAGGCGTAATTATAATTTTAACTTTAATCTAAATTTGTCTTATTCTCGTGATATGAATCTGATAATGAAAGCAGTAAAGCACGTGATTTTTATTTAAGCGAGATCTTACTATGAATTTATATTGCTTGTATTTATATGTGAATTTGATGTTTGTACAAAATGCATATTGAAATATTCTGCATTCAATGTCTTAACGATTTTTCTATAAAATTAATATTATGAAAATGAAGCTTTTTGTGCCGATCGCGGATGCATACATTTTTACATATCTTATTCAGATGGTACTTGATTCATTAGAAATGCCAGTACAAGGAAAATTGCAAAGTACAAGGAAAAAGTACGTAAAGATTTTTCAATGACATAATTTGGATTAATTGCGTATGAAATATGCATGCTGGTGCTTTTTATATATGGCTATGATTGTGATCAAAGTCTTGTTACAAATGAAGTGGGTTTGATTGATAAAAAAAAAGAATTTTACGAATTAACCAATCAAAAAACGCTTTAAAGCATTTGTAACATCGCGTTGACCATACTCTATATATGGAATATATAAATTTATGATACAACATAGAATGATAATAATAATTAAGATGTTAAGCGTAAAATTAATCATATCAAGGTGATGATCACCTCATTATTACCATAAATTAGGCATTCTTACGCCAAATCTTTATATAAAATCTATGAATTATTTTTAAAGGATACACTGCTGCATATATATATATAAATCTTATTTGTGAAGAAGGCGTGTATCAATTGTTATTTATTATTTTTATATGTTTAATAAACAAAGCCACTTCTCATATGTACATAACATATGTAAAATATATATACATATATAAATGTGTGTGTGTGTGTGTGTGTGTGTATGTGTGTGTGTGTGTGCGCGCGCGCGCGCGTTATGCCTTAAGATTTTGTAATTCTAGCAATCGATTTTGCAAGAAAAAAAATAAACTTCTATTGAGCTTGTTTAACAATTATCATATTCTTGTAAATCGATTAATATATCCTTTTATTATGAAAAAATGTCCTCAGTCATTATTAACGCGTCTAAATGAGTATTTTGTAAAAATATCTAAATGAATATCGATAAATGAACATCGATAAATAATAAGAATGAAACAATAACTTATAACATGGGAATTAAAGAAAAAAAAGGAATTATAATACTCTCTTTTATCTTTTTAAACTCCCTTCTCTTTTTGTCGCATTTGAGAATATATTTTTGATACTTTACATGCAATTTACAAACGCATTATATGTTAACGCATTATAACACGTTAATATATTATAATGGTATGTTTTTACAATTATTTAAAATAGTATAGTACACTCTTTCCCAAATATTAAATATTGCATTTATAACGAATATTTTTTATAAAAGAGTAACAATAAAAACAAATAGTAAAAATATATAAATGGGAAAAAGTGTGCACACTGGATAGTGTATTCTTATGTAAATCTCTTAATAATATTTACAGTTTATTATATTTATATACGTCTCTAAGATTCAAGCTCCCAACGATTCTTATGCAGTTGTATTTCATGACACAAAAGCGAGTCGCACTATAGATAATCATTTTAATAAAATTTCCATATATATATATATATATATAGATTTCGTAATAAAATTATTTAAAATATTTGATCGATGATATGAAAGATAAGAATAATTAGCTTAAAAATAATAGCTTATTTTTTTAGAATAAAAGTAAGAAATTATAAGAGATACTAATAAAAGTTAAATTATGGAACCTTATACATATAGAATAAATAGTTCTCGCCTGTTTGCTGTATTTATGTATTCACTATGTGTCATGAATTTTGAAAACATTGATTCTCTATACGTCATTTCTCGTAGAAAACAACGTAATTGTTTAATTTCTGTCCTCTTATTTTTTTGCATTTCCGCCAAAATGCAGTCGTGTGCGTATTTTTGCGCAAATACAGTTTAAAAGGAGTAAACCAGAATAATTTACTAAATGTTAATGACAATGTTCCGTAACGTCTACGATCACTGACTTCTTCCAACCGAACAGGAAGTAACCAACGGCGGCCCCCAATACTACGGCACAGCACAGCCAGACATTATAAGTCATGAAGATTAGCATCAAAAAATAAGACAGGACGATTTGTATAATGTGCAGAAATGTTTGAAACAGATGCATCCAGGACATCATAGTCGGCCTGCACAGATTAATGTGGCTCATTATGTCCAAATTCACTTAACCCTTACAACACATAATGATTTTGCATTCTTTTACTATACACGACAATGGGTCGGTCATATCTCGGATTAATTTTCATTATTTTTATAAAAATACTTACATACAAATTATTAAGTGATTTTTATATACATATACTTTAACATCTTTAGAAAGTATTTGTAAGATTGTGTGTTAAAAAAATTGTCTATATGTATATAAATGTTAAAACTAATTATTTGGTGCTTTTAATATAAAAAAAATGCGCAGGACTACGAATGACTCAGTCGTGTATATTAAAGATTAAAATAGCAAAAACAGGCAAAATTCAAAAATTTATTTACAAATTTCGACATTATTCATTTGTAGCATAAAAAATCATATACAAAATGAAAAGCAGATCATTTTTATACAATTATTTAAATTATTATGTAATATCAAAATTATTATATTATAGTAAAATTATGGAAGTACAAATAAGTTTCCGCCGTTTACAAAAGACCACTAATAAATTATAGTTAAAATTGATGTAAAACGACATATCGTAAGATTGGACATCCGGCAACATCATAACCTTGAAATATTAGCGATTTTGTATCAGCATCATATATTTTTTTTGTACAAAAATATCGAGTTTGAGCCGAATAAGCGTCATTTGCGGGAATTTTTGATTTACTTTAATTTGAAGAAATCTGCAGCTGAGGCTCAGAGATTGCTTGTAGAAGCATATGGTGATGCTGCCTTAAATGAGAAAAGTTGTCGTGAGTGATTTCAAAAGTTTAAGAACGGTGAATTTGACGTCAAAGATAAAGAAGGCCGAAAGTGTACGAAGACGCGGAATTGGAAGCATTATCGGATGAAGATTCGTGCCAAACGCAAAAAGAACTTACACTTACATTAGGAGTGATTCAACAAACAATTTCATATCGTTTGAAATCATTGGGAATGATTCAAAAACAAGGGAATTTGGTTCCATGAACTGAAGCCAAGAAACGTTGAACGCCGATTTTTCACATGTGAAATGCTGCTTGCCAGGCATAAACGAAAGAGTTTTTTGCATCAGTATAGTCACTGGTGATGAAAAATGGATCCACTACGATAACCCAAAGAAGAGGAAATCATGGGGACCATCTGGCCATGCGTCAACATCGACAGCCGAATATTCATGGAAAAAACTCATGTTGTGTATTTGGTGGGATCAGCTTGGTGTTGTGTATTATGAGTTGCTTAAATCGAACGAGACCATTACTGGGGGCTCTCTACCGAATACAATTGATGAGATGAGCCGAGCACTCAAGGAAAAACGCGCCTACTACTACTCCAGGCATGACAAAATTATTCTCCTGCATGATAATGCTCGACCACATGTTGCGGCGCCAGTCAAAACCTATTTAGAAACACTCAATTAGGAAGTTCTACCCTATCCGCCGTATTCTCCAGTCATTGCTCCTTCCGATTACCATTTGTTCTGATCGATAACGTATGGCCTGTCTGAGTAGCACATCATATGAAGATACCAAAAATTGTATCGATGATTGGATAGCCTCAAAAAATGAAGCGTTCTTCCGACGCGGTATCCACATGCTACCAGAAAGATGAGAAAAAGTAATAACTAGCGATGACCATTACTTTGAATAAAACATTATGTACCGTTCTTTCACAATAAATGCTTAATTTTTGATAAAAAACGGCGAAAACTTATTTATACTCCTAATAATTTAAAATATGTATTCATATATTGACATATATGTATATTTAGAGATAATTTTCGGTATAGATAGACAAATACTTATTTGTTCTGAATAACTCAATTTTATTAATTATTAAGTATTTTTTTTAGTTAAGTATTTTTTTAATTAAGTATTTTTTAAGTATTTTTATTTATTTAAAGAATAGTATTACATTTAAAATCAATTAGAGATTGAGTTGTTTAGTAAGCACTCGTAATATGCAGTAAAAATTATTTGAAAGTAATACATGAATACGCATGCACATATTCCATTAGAAATATCTAATTAAAAGATAAAGAAACTTATGATACGACGAAGTGTATATGTTGAAAATGATAAATGACATTTTTTACACCCAGCAAAGGATTTATTAAGAAATCTATTAAGAAGATATATCATGCATGTTTTAATAGTGTAAGAATTGTTTTTAAAATATAAACAATTATTACTATTGTTACTATTTACAAGCTGATTCATGTCAATTAAATAATACAACCGTTAATAGACAAAGCATAATTCTGAGAGAAAATCTCAGAGTATCATAAGATCTACTTACGGTTGTTTGTGGATTACTTCGCCAACCATACTAAAAAAGTAGATCAAATGATTAAATTTATAATATAAAAGCTACACGTATCATTTATATACTTAGTGATCCTGTAAAAAATATTGCGTCTTGATTTTTAAATGTATTCATTACAATATGCTCTTATGATATCTCTTAAGATGCCACTCTCTAGCATTATATCTAGCATTTTTTACTTTCTTTAATATTCTTCACATAGTAAAATTAATAAAAAATTATATTAATTAATATTCTTAGCGAAAACAATGGGAAATAATGCTTTTTACAAGATCACCCGAAAAGAATTGAACAACTTACTGAACGACCCGGTTGTCTTCGGCTACCACATTCTTCTCACTGGGTACTGTAACGCTCCTGTATTGCAGGGCGTTATATGTCTTCCAAAAGAGATACTCCCGGTAATATTTTAAACCCTCATAGAGCGCAGCCATAATAGCGATACCAATCATCGAACCGATGAGACCGCCTATCGATAAAATCTTCCAATTTTCGAATAACACCACTTCACAGTAGCCGCTGTGGAACGTCATCTAAGAATCGTGGAGAGCAGACTGTACATTAACGGCATCAAGTTTTGAACAACTGGATTGTACGTACCGACATACCGTGCATGCCCATACTGTTGCACATGTCCGTCGAAGTCTCAATACCGTGCATGCTTTCGTGATCCATACCTTCGTGGTTCATATTGCCATTATCCATATTACCACGGTTTATACCATGGTCTATACCATGATGAGCCATGTGCATACCGTGAGATGCGTTTCCTGTACTGTCCATTATATGGTGATCATGAGACATCTGGAATAAGGAAAGATTTTTTTTTTTAATTCTGTATGCGTTTCATGAACTGTTACACATTCGAGAAGCATATGTATTATAATACAATAGTATATAATACAATAGTATACTATATACTACAGTAATAGTGGATGTCTTTTCCAACAGATCATACGATATAGCATTGCTAAATGTTAAACAAAGATGAAATAATAATTTACTTGTGTTACACTATTATCTATGTCTCTTGCTGGAAAGCATCCAATTTCTATATAATCTACATTAGCTTCTAATAAATGAAGGCATGAAAGAGATTTCAAGAATTCCAAAATCAATCTTATTTTTTAAAATAAAAACATGTTTTTTTTACATGAGTTGATTCTTTATTTTGCATGTAGAAATAAATTTAAGTAAAACCATTATTTTCGTTTTATTCATAATGGCATATTATCGATTATGTAAGAGATAAAGTATATATGAAAGTATATATATATATATATAAGTAAAGTATATATATAAAGTATATAATATTACAAAAATTTTTTTAAATCTCATATTGTTATATTATAGCTCTAATAAGATAATTCGAAAATAATATAGATTTTCTTTTTAAAAAATTGACACTAAAATGACTGATTATTTCAATTTAAATAATGATCAGAATGTACAAGCTTTTTTTATTGGATTACGTATAGCACTTTGAGAAGTGCGATCACGCATTGCGTGAAAGTTATTAAAGTTTCCGGTTTTCTCTAATTTTATATATAACGCTATGCTAAAAATATCTCAAATATGCGTTGAAATTAAGTGGATAATTATAAAACAATTTCTGTGAAAAGCAAACATTTGAAAAAGTAATCTCTTCTACTTTTGTAAAAGATTTTTATTTCATCTTTGTCAAAGTTACTTGCGGATTTGCATAAGTAGATTTTTTGTTTGTTAAATGTGATTAACAAACAAAATTTCTGAAAAAAAAATCAAGGCATCTAATGTCAATACTCTTAAACAATCATCAGCAATATCGTGAAGATATATATATATATATATGTTAGATATAAGATATATATATATATATGTATATATATATATAATTAGTCGGAACTGCAAAGATTATTTGAAATTATATAGTATACATATATATATATATTATATTGTATACATATATTTTAAGGGCAATATTATTATTTCTTCAACGAAATTCCTTTTGCATAATAGAATACATAAATAAGGAGAAAAGCAACGAAAACTAATGGTAATTCGAAATGATTTAATTGTAATTGTTTTTTATAAAATCTCTCAATCACTTTTTTCTTAATGTTTGAAATTCAGTATTTTCACAATTTTACTTTTTATTTTTATACGAACTTTCATATCGAGAATTATCAGTTATTATTCGGATTATGTAACAATATTATGTAACAACACTGTCCCTCTTTGATTAAAACTTTAAAGTAAACAAATTTTTTACTCTTTTTATATAGAAAAACAATAAATTTTTTATATCTTATATGTGATACAAAATGTGATATTTTAAGAAATATATATTAGTCAATCAAAATTTTTCGAATATGGGTGACTTAAACGATAATTCAAGATATATTTGCAAAAATGTGTATCCGTCGCATTTTGTGTAATGTATATTTATATATGTGTACATCGTTAAGATAAAACATTTTTATATAAATTGTTGCTTAATATACTGAAAGAAAATTAATATATAAAATTCGTAATTTTAATTCTGATTCTAAATTTTTTCGTATACTGTGATATAAAATTTCCGAGTTAATAAAACTGAAAAAAGTTTTTCACAAACTAGTAACTTTCACCTCTGTGAAGTTGGCACCTCATTTTTCAAAAAATGAAATTTTGGTCAAAGTTCCGAATGCATCTCGAAGAGTTCTGGAGTTCCTGCCCAAAATTAAGAATAGTTCCGGCGAATTAATAATAAAAAAAATTTTTAATTTGGTAACTAACTAATTTGGTAGCTAACTTCATAAAATGAAGAACGAAAAATCGCGATATTTTCTAAACCATTAAATTTAGTGCCTTAAATGATGATAACTTTCGTTAGAACTCGCGGGGTGTTACCCAGAACTGTCGACAGAATTGCCAGAACTTTAAAAAAATTTTCACCCCTCGGGTGTTAGAAATTTTCGATTCGACGAACGAAAAATTGCGATATTTCTTAAACCATTGGTCCTAGCGCTTTGAGCGGTAATAACTTGTGTGTGTGTGTGTGTGTGTGTGTATGATGCGCGCGCACGCGTACGCATGTGTGTGTGCGCGCGCGCGCGTGTTTGTCTGACATGATCGAATGAATCTGATGAATTGTGATTTTGGTGGAATGTGATTGAAATCATTGATTGATAACTATTGAATTTGTTAAAAATGTTTTTAATCGTCTTTGTATATAGTTTCAATTCTGTGTACCTACCATAGTATATATTAAATGTGGTGCTACTTCTTCATCATGTTGTTTTCTGATGCTTAGTCATCATATCATCATATAAATATCATTGAGTGTCATATACGAATGTGCTGTATAGTGCCCGTTATTTTTGTCGCTGGCATATTGATGATACTACACCAGTTAGAATGTAATTGTTATCATTCATGTTCAATTTTTTGGATATAGATCCAAGTGCCGCACTCTTTTTCTCGATACCAATGGAAGCAGCATATTGTCCATCCGTAAAGACACTGCAATCTATGAGTAAATGCGATTGAAAGATAAATTTTTCGAGAACATTTTTATGGCACTTCTTGCATGTTGAGACTTTATTTTTTTTCGTAATTAGTTTCCAGTATAGCGTTTCGCAGTGCGGAAAGACCGTTTTGTAAAAGTATGTTAATATTAATACTTATTACTGGAATTTTTCGCAAATGTTCTGATGACACTTCTAGCACTCCGCGAGTTTTAACGAAAGTTATTAACGCTCGAAGCGCTAGGACCAACGGTTTAAGAAATATCGCGATTTTTCGTTCGTCGAATCGAAAATTTCTAACATCCGAAGGGTGAAAATTTTTTTAAAGTTCTGGCAATTCTGTCGACAGTTCTGGATAGAACTCCGCAAGTTCTGATGAAAGTTATTAACGCTCAAAGCGCTAGGACCAATGGTTTAAGAAATATCGCGATTTTTCGTTCGTTGAATCGAAAATTTCTAACACCCGAGGGGTGAACATTTTTTTAAAGTTCTGGCAATTCTATCGACAGTTCTGAGTAGCAACCCGCGAGTTCTATCGAAAGTTATTATCATTTAAGGCTCTAGGTTTAATGGTTTAAAAGACATCGAGATTTTTCGTTCTTCGTTTTGTGAAGTTAGCACCCCAAATTTTTTAATTTTTTTATATTAATTCGCCGGAACTATTTTTATTTTTGGGCAGGAACTCCAGAACTCTTCGAGATGCATTTGGAACTTCGACCAATTTCATTTTTTGAAAAATGAGGTGCCAACTTCACAGGAGGTGTAACTTTCAGAGAAACAAAATTGTACATAACAAAATCATGTTCCAAATATTTTACTTAAATTGTAATTTGTAATTTAGTTTTATAAGTGCACATATACATTTTTGCTGAAAAGAAATTATTAAATTGATCATAGAATTTGCCGTTAACATTCGCCAGTTTTGAAAGATGTATTAAAAATTGAATAAAAATTTAAAATTCAGAAAAACCAAGCAATAATAACGTCAAAATAACGAACGAGAAAAGTCGATGCAATAGCAATCAATGAATTGTGATATTAAATAAATACACACACACACACACACACACACACACACACACACACACACACACACACACACACACACACACATGCACGCACACGCACGCACGAACACACACACAAATAAATATCACTTTAAAACTGCAGTGATACCGATGCAAGCGTAAAATATATCTCGATACTTCGGGATCTTATCCATCGATTGAATACGTAAAATCCGTTTAAAAGAATCATGCAATACTGTATTTATAAATAAACCAAGCGTTGAGCTGGAACTACGATGATAAAGCGTGATGATAGAGAATTAAAAATAAACGATAATCGAGGAAGATAAATTGTTAAAAAATTTTGATATCTATCTAATCTTCAAATCGTATCTTCAAATAATCTATAATTATCTAATGATAATCTATAATAATCCGAGTAATGTCATCTGCGTTTCCACCATTGAACATATTTATGAACAGGATGAACTTTTTACGTGTGTAGCGACAAAATTGCAGAGACTTCGTAGAAGAACAGTACAAGTGCGATGTTTGTTTCGTATTCTTTCGTTTGTTTAGAAGAAAAAATACATAAGCAGCAGATAAAGATACCTCAGGAAATGCGTTTAAATGCGCATTCGCTGACATGTGTTATCCAGTTCGTACAAGCAACAAGCACTATTGTTTCAATTTTTCAATGAAATGAAACATGGCGATGGAAAGAACGAAGACTGAAATTTGAATTATCACATTACGAGTATTCTTGTATCATTAATTTTTTCATTGACTATCTCATTCAGGTAGCATCGCGGTTATCTCACAGATCAAGGTTGCAAAACACACCGTAGTATAATAGTATGTAGGATCAATAGTCATCGAATAATTAGGATTGCTAAACTCTCGTGAGACATCTTGCTAAACGTGTCGTAATAAAACTCTAGGGATTTAATTAAAAAATAAGTGATAGCTGTTATCAAATTAGAAACAGAACATGCCGGTTGACAGAGTCATATTAACTTTTGCATTCACAAGCTGAAATATTTCAAGAGTTCTCTTATAAAATATATCACTTAAGCCTGCGACACGATACTTGTTTTCTTGCTGGATTGCTAGCGGGATAAGAATCTTGTCATCGTATTAGTTGCAATACTGGCACTGACAGCATCG